>NC_051057.1:24437323-24502323 GCF_904848185.1 Acanthopagrus latus | reverse complement strand
TGAGAGTGTGACACGATCATCTGACACTTTGATTGGTTGCCAGCCGTAGGAAGGCGGGTCTTATGTAACATGAGCCGATGCAGATGCAGCTGTTCTACCTGAGCGAGGACGAGATTAAGTGCAGGATTTCTCTACAGGTGAATCGCCACGTTCACGCTTCAGGACTCGGACCTACTCTGTTCGTCTGTGAGCGGGACAAACACACGTCCAGCTGGCTTTCATAGCTCATCATGACTATCTGGACCCGGGTCACGTCTTTTTTAACTGACTGATCTTTTTACTACGCGGCCTCGTGAGGACCGATTCTTGTCCTTCTTTGTTCCACAAAGCAGAACAGAGATGTGAAGCGATGCTGTCGTCACACTGACTGAAGGACGACTTGATCAACAGTCACCTCTGTGGTGAACGTCCTGTATCTATGTGAGCAGTTCTCTGAATGCAGGATGTGTCGGTCACACAGGTGAAGTTTACCTTTAGGTGATGGTCCGGTCACGATGAGGTCATCGTATCCCTTCTCCACCACCTTCACCTTGAACAGCGGCTGGCCCTCCTGCTCCTCGATGGAGCACAGGTACTTACAGCGTCTGAGGAGGAAGAAGGAGGTCTCACTTCACAGCTAGAATCCAAACCATAAACACTGTGGTCTGAGGACCAATCAGAGAGCAGAGATCATCTCCTCATTACATCCTGCTCAGATAATTAACTGTGTGTGCAGTGATGAAACCACAAAGCATCGTGGGAGACAGTGAGTCAGTGGAGGTGCAGTTACCTGTTGCTATGGCGCATGCTCCAGTAGATACGGTTGGCATGGTAACCGATGGGGAAGATGGCGGTCTTGTTGTGGAAGGCATTCATCTGCTGTGGGAGTAGCCTGCCGATAGAGCGGAACAGCAGGCTGCCGACCCGGAAGGTATGCTGCCGCTCGCCACGCTGCACCACGGCGGCGATCTGTCGCGCCTCGTCCCGTTGCACGAAGACTCGCCGAAACACAGCGAAGCACCGCAGCTCAGAGTCATACGGGTCGGAGACCGCCATCGCCGCTGGGTCCGAAGTCTGCCCTGGGGTGGAGGAGGGGGAGCAGCTGGAGGACCTGTCCCCACTGAGAGGAACCATCCTGGGCTTATGAAGGTGACACAGCATCGTCTTATCCTGGAGGAGACGGAGAGGAGAGTGTGAGGAGGTGTGTGTGTGTGCGTGTGCTGTACACATTGTTCTGCAGTACTTCAGTGTGGTACCTTGAAGAAGGTGCAGTGGGCCTGCAGCGCGCAGGTGAAGTGGTAGGTGTTGGTGCAGCGAAGGCGGTTGCAGCCGCTCGTGGCTCCGGTCTTCTGACAGTGGGCACAGCGGAGAGTCAGCCCTCGTCTCAGAGCCAGCTCCACGTTGATCAGGGCGCCGGCCTGGGTCTCATACACCTCGCTGGACCACAGAGCACAGTTCAGGTGGACCTGACACACAAAGACACACAGGTGATGAACCCATTCCTGTTCTGCTGGTCCAGACTATCATAAGAGACTCTCTTGGTTCCCGGCAGAGCCCACCAGACTCACCCACAGGTCCAGGTCCAGGTTCAGCAGTCTGGCTGGTCCGTCTGTCTGTCCGTCTCCCTGTTGGTTACAGAAGCAACACCTCCGCTGGTCTTTGGGTAACAGGTCAGGACGAAGACACGCACCCAACTTCTTTAAAAGCACGTCCACTTCCTCCTCTGTTGGCATGGCAACCGCCTCATTGGGGATGCAAGGGCCCCTGGGTAAACAGAGAGACACATACAGAACGGTGCTAACAAGCTCATATGGACCAGCTAACAAACTATGTGTGATGCTAACAGGCTAACCTGCTCAGTGTGATGCTAACACCCCAGCGTCTCCAGCGGCAACCCTTCATCCTCTTCAGGTGGCGAGACGACAGCGAGTCCTCTCCACCTGGGACGGCCCGGGGGCGGGGCTTTAACTTTACCTTCACCTGAAAACCAAACAGCAACTCAGTCAATCACCTAATCAATCACCCTGCTGATTAGCTAATTCTTTGGATCATTTAGTCATTAGCCACGCCAACCTTGAGGCTGTCCACGCGGGTCTTGGTCTCCATGGTGATGGTGGAGGCTGGGGGGAAGGAGAGGGGTGGAGAGGAGGACGTGGGGGCGGGTGCAGAGGGAGTTTGGAGGAGGGTGTGGACAGCGATGGAGGACATGTTGTTGGTGTACTGGTGCTGAACTCTGCTGGGAGGGGGGCCCTCAGAACCAGACAGCGTGACGGGCTCTGCAGCCTGAGGACGGACAGATGGATATTATGATGTCATCAACTGTAGGCCATGACATCATCTAACAATTAAACAACATGGTGGACCTGTTGTCACTCCCTACACAGTCTCAGGAGGGACACGTGTCACTTCCCGATCACGATCAGATCAATAACCAATAATCTGATCGGATCTCTCACCTTGTTTCCAGCTGATCTGCTCTGCAGGTCAGATGTGTAGAGGGCAGAGCAGTTTGGACTGCAGAACACCAGACTGGATCCTGGTTTAGACTGACCCTCCTGTATCACACGCGCACGCACGCACACACACACACACACACACACACACACACACACACACACACACACAGTCATTTCCTGTCTGTCTTCTTTGTCTCACTCTCAGTGACTGTTATCTTGTGTCCAACCTGTTTGAGCTCCTTGACGATGCGGACTCCGTTTCCCAGAAGCCCTTTGCAGTAGTTGCAACACTGAGGCCTGACGGCAGCTACAGCTGTGCCGCCATGTTGGATGTAGTTAACTCTGACACCTGGAGGCAACACACACACACACACAGAATGTAGAGCATTGTCAATCACAGGTCAGGTGCTAAACAGGAAGCAGGCTAACTTCCTGTTTTAAACAGAGAGAAATTATTTAAACTGTGCAGCTCTTCTACAGTTTCTCAATGTTACTGGACTGAATGTCTCCAGTTATGACAGGAAACAACTGTGTGTGTGTTTTTGTGTGTGTGTGTATGTGTGTGTACACACCAGTGTTCCCAGCAGCAGGTTGAGGTCTCTGCTGTCTGCTACCTGTCGCCCCCTGCGCACACACACACACACATCAAACAAGACGTTCATCATCATTTTAGGAAGCAGCTACTGAAACTCATCTGTGGCTATAATGAAGCTCAGAACTCTTATTTTGAAGGAGAGGAAAAAACAGGTTTTAAAATACCTGAATTACAACAACATGAAATGTAATACAAATCATTGTTTGTTTCTGTGTTTTTACTGTCATAACTCTATAAAAACACAGAGACAAACAAACGTGACATCATCATCTCTTCTCTCACCTGTGTCAGCGGCACTCGGACTCCAGCCAGCAGGGCCAGAGAGCTGTGCTCGGGGCCCGCCGGGCGGCTCAGCTGGTAGTCAACGGGGACGGGGACCCGCAGCAGCTCCGCCACCGCTGCCATCACCCCAGCAACGTTCTGTAAAACAGTGTCAACAGTGATGTCAGAGTGATGTCATCAGGGGGGAAGTAAGTGTGTGTGTGAGAGAGAGAGAGCGAGAAGTTTACCTGAGCTGCCACAGGGTTCAGGGTTATCGCTATGGTAACCAGGTCTGTGTTAGAGCAGGAGGGAGGACCCTGATGGCTAGGCTCCGCCTTCACTTCCTGTTTCAGTGCAGAAGCTGAACACACACACACACACACACACACACACACACACACACACACACAAACACACACACAGGTGAGCAGCAGGCAGTGAATGTGTGGCTTGTGTCTCATGATGCTGACAGTCACGATCAATCACAGGTATGCTGACGGGCAATCAGAAGCAAGGGTTCAGCCCACTGAGTTTCATCCTCACAGTTCAAGGACATGCAGACATTTTAAAAAACTTTTCAGGACTTTTAAAAACAACACATCCAGCTGATGACTGACCTTTTCCCCAGGCACAGGGCATGATGGGTAATGTAGGCGACGGGCAGGGCGAGGGCGGCTCCAGTTTGATGAAGGAGAGATCGGGGTACCTGCTCACCTCCATGTCAGCCACGCTCTCTGGAGACGACGACGGGACGAAGCCGTCCGGGCTGTCGCGCTCCGAAGAGTCCTGCACCCTGAAAACACACAAAGAAGAAAGACTTGTCAGTACAGCTGTAGAAGAAGAAAGACGCGGCGGTGCAGCAGTAGAAGAAGAAAGACGCGGCGGTGCAGCAGTAAAAGAAAGACGCGGCGGTGCAGCAGTAGAAGAAGAAAGACGCGGCGGTGCAGCAGTAAAAGAAAGACGCGGCGGTGCAGCAGTAAAAGAAGAAAGACGCGTCGGTGCAGCAGTAGAAGAAGAAAGACGTGTCGGTGCAGCAGTAGAAGAAGAAAGACGCGGCGCTGCAGCAGTAGAAGAAGAAAGACGCGGCGGTGCAGCAGTAGAAGAAGAAAGACGCGGCGCTGCAGCAGTAGAAGAAGAAAGACGCGGCGGTGCAGCAGTAGAAGAAGAAAGACGCGGCGCTGCAGCAGTAGAAGAAGAAAGACGCGGCGGTGCAGCAGTAGAAGAAGAAAGACGCGGCGCTGCAGCAGTAGAAGAAGAAAGACGCGGCGGTGCAGCAGTAGAAGAAGAAAGACGCGGCGCTGCAGCAGTAGAAGAAGAAAGACGCGGCGGTGCAGCAGTAGAAGAAGAAAGACGCGGCGCTGCAGCAGTAGAAGAAGAAAGACGCGGCGGTGCAGCAGTAGAAGAAGAAAGACGCGGCGGTGCAGCAGTAAAAGAAAGACGCGGCGGTGCAGCAGTAGAAGAAGAAAGACGCGGCGGTGCAGCAGTAAAAGAAGAAAGACGCGTCGGTGCAGCAGTAGAAGAAGAAAGACGTGTCGGTGCAGCAGTAGAAGAAGAAAGACGCGGCGCTGCAGCAGTAGAAGAAGAAAGACGCGGCGGTGCAGCAGTAGAAGAAGAAAGACGCGGCGCTGCAGCAGTAGAAGAAGAAAGACGCGGCGGTGCAGCAGTAGAAGAAGAAAGACGCGGCGCTGCAGCAGTAGAAGAAGAAAGACGCGGCGGTGCAGCAGTAGAAGAAGAAAGACGCGGCGCTGCAGCAGTAGAAGAAGAAAGACGCGGCGGTGCAGCAGTAGAAGAAGAAAGACGCGGCGCTGCAGCAGTAGAAGAAGAAAGACGCGGCGGTGCAGCAGTAGAAGAAGAAAGACGCGGCGGTGCAGCAGTAGAAGAAGAAAGACGCGGCGGTGCAGCAGTAGAAGAAGAAAGACGCGGCGCTGCAGCAGTAGAAGAAGAAAGACGCGGCGGTGCAGCAGTAGAAGAAGAAAGACGCGGCGGTGCAGCAGTAGAAGAAGAAAGACGCGGCGCTGCAGCAGCAGACGAAGAATTAAATTCATCTTTCCAAACTTCAGATTTTTTTAAATCATTAGATTTGTATTTCTTTACCTGAGCTCCTCCTGGTTGTTGTGGGGCGGGGTCGGCAGGGAAGCGGGGACGTCTACCGTCTTAGAGGCGTGGTTTAGAGGCAGAAGCCCCTCCCCCTTCTGTTTCACACCTTTCACTAAGACGAAAAAACATGTTAATAGATACATCCTGTATGTGACAGCTGCACACCGCACTCAGCTACACGCCAAAAAATGTGCTCAGAAATAACTGTGCTCATGTTTCTACATTCAGTTTGGGTAAAATGTTTTGCATTTTTATTTCAGTAAAATCTTTTTCATTTTCTTAAATGACCCAGTTTCAATACTTTTATAATTTATGACAGTTTCTTGATCTTAAATTGTTAAAATGTTATAGACATGAATCATCTGATGCCAAGTCATTATGTCATCACAGAGTAACTGTTCTCACCGTCCTGCTCGGTGATGTCCTTCCTGGACAGCTCCTCCGTTGTGGCGAAGCCGTTGACCAGTTTCTGCCTGGCGACAGGCGGAGGGGTGGGGGGCAGGGAGGCCGGCGGTGTGGGGGGGTTACTGAGGTTGTTCTGCTGGAGGAGGAGGTGGATGTGAAATAATGGAGAGAGAAACATTTGTTGCTGAGGCTGGTGTCATGGCAGTAGTGCAGAAGTGGTACCTTGTATATGAGCTGAGAGTAGTAGTCGGTGACTCCGTCCAGGCAGGCGTTGCCAAAGGAGCCAGAGAGTCTGGAGTCTCTGCCCAGAGAGGAGCTGCCGTAAGGGGGGAACAGACTCAGATCCACCCCCAGAACCGGCTCCATGAGGGGCAGAACTGCTAGCTGTAATCAATTATCAATACACATTAGCTGTCACAGTAGAAGACGTCACCTGATCAACTGACACAGATTCAAGTTAACTTCTTTTTGTCTTTAATCATAAATTAAACTGATAAAACGCTGAAGACGAGTTACTGATGAAAACACATCTATAGAGTTAAAAGAAAACAGGTGCTGAGAACGAAGATGAAGACAGGAGGACGACGGGGGGAGGTGCTGGTCTACCTGTGTAAGGTGAGTCATCAGCGGGTCAGAGGAGGAGGTGGAGGAGTGGATATTCTCATCCTCCTCTTTCTTCCTCCTCTTGTTTTTGAGAGGAGCTCTGTCTTTGTCCGGCCGAGCGACTCTCTTACAGCGCTGAGTCTTCTTCCTGCCTGACGGGTCCAGGAGGTCCGGACTGTTCACCTGGAGAAGGTCAGAGGTCACATGGCTGTTCAACTCAGTCAACACGAGATCAATAACAGGAGTCATTCCGAGTGTCACCTTCAGTACCCACAATGCAACAGAGCCACTGAGTGACATCACTGGAGTGAGATCACATGCAGCTTTACTCATCTTCAGAAACGCAGTCATTCTGTTCAGACAAGTTATTTCCTCACCATGTTGCCATGGGAACCAGGCCTGTCCTCCTCCTCAGACCGGACACTCTCACTGGACAGCTGGCGGCAGGCAGTGGGTGGAGCCTGGCTGTTGGGCGATGGCGTTGGGGTCGGGGATGTCTTGTCCTTCAGCAGGTGTCTGAGCAGCTCCTTCCCTGCATCTCCATCTTTACCTCCCCCGTGGAGAGGAGAGGGGGAGGAGAATCCCTCACCCCCACCCTCTTCCATCTTCACCACGCCTCCCCCACACGCTCCTCCCTCCTCACGCTCCTCCTGCAGGGAAGACGAGGACAAACAGACTGAGAACTTGAATTGACACAGAGCTGCAGTGACAGTGACATCACAGGACTGACCTTGACCTCTAGGCGGGCTGCAGACAGGGGACCTCTCAGAGGGTCCATGCCCAGGACGGGGCCTCTCTGCTGGGCTGCTGAGATCACCGACAGCTGCCTCTCCAACTCCGACGATGGAGCCAGGCCACAGTGGGAGGAGCTCAGAGAGAAGGACAGATCTGATTGGTCCATGCTACCCCGTGTGGGCGTGGAGCAGGAAGTGTCTGACACAGCAGGAGTGGGCGGGGCTGTGATGTCATCAGAGTGCGAAGACAGCGGCGTCCTGGCTCCTCCTCCCCCCACAGAGTCGTCTCCGTCCCTCTTCCTGCTCCTCTTCTTCTTTGTTTTGTCATCGGGGATGATGTCAGAGTAGAGCTGCATGAGGGAGGCGGGGCCTCCAGAAGAGGAGCAGGGGAAGGAGGCAGGGAAGGGGGTAGAGGGGGAGGAAGAAGAGGAGTCGTGTCCGAAACAATGAGCCTGACCTCCAGGATGAGGGAGGGTAATTCCTGCTGATCCTATCCCAGCTGGGTGTCCCTGTGTCTGGGCAGAGGTCCCGGTGGGGCCTGCGAACCTTGGTCTGGTTTGATGGTTGGAAGGAACCACATCAATGTGAGGCCCATGGTCAGGCAGGGCCCGGCCCAGCTCTGCTGTGGCCCCAGGAGTTAGACCTGGAGCCAGGGGAGCTCCAGGGTGCAGTGGTCCTCCTGTGAAGCCCTGGTGGAGGCCTGGCTGTTGGGCAAAAGGTGCACCTGCCTGGTCCTGGTGCTGTGGGGGAAGTCTGGAGGCTGGGGGGGACTGGAGGAAGTCCTGGGGCAGCTCAGAGCTGAAGAAAGGCATCTGGGAGAGAGTGTCCCCTCCCGGGCCAGGAGCTGACCCGGCAGGTCCTCCAGGTCCCGGTGTTTGCCCGACTCGAGCCCCTGTTGGAGCTCCAGATGGAGGCATGGCTGCTACTGCGGCTCCGGGAGCCATGGAGGCTCCGAGGAGGCCTTGCTGCTCCAGTTCCAGCCTCTGCTGCAGGGCACGATGACGCTCCACCTGAGAGGAGAAGAAGAAGATGAACAGCTGTGTGTTGCTACTTCCTGCTGTTTGAGTGACGGCAGCGTGATGTTTTACCTCCTGCATGAGCTGAACTCTCTGCCTCTCCTGCTGCTCCCTCAGCCGCTCCCTCCGCTCTCTCTCCTGGAAACCTTCGCTGAACGGGTTGTTGTCGTCAAAGTTCACCTGCAGGAGGTGGAGGCAGAAATCTCTCAGTGGTCTGTGGGTGGAGGAGCTTTACTCTAAGAGGAGACCAGTTACTATAAAAACCTTTGTGGTAGAGTTTGTAAGAAAAATAACCTTCAGTCGTTCGGAACATGAAACAGAAGCATGTTCCTGAACCATGTTCATCATCAACACGCAGACTGATGAAGAGCTGCAGATGTTTGGAGCTGACACATCTGCAACCTGAGGTTACGTCTTTATGGATTATTTTTGATATTTGAGAAATGTTTTTGCCCTGTGTGAAAATCTGTTGCATTTTACAAAACAAGCACAGCAGGCCAGGAGGCGGCGACAGAGTCAAACATGTTTATCTGTTTAGTGTTCACCAGCTTAAACAGTGAAAGACTCGTTTCACGTTGTTAAGAGGTCAGTTTGCTTTTCGTTTTTTGCCTGAAGATGAAAATAAATGTTCAGATGTTTTTGATAAACTGATGAACATCTGTGACTGCTGCAGTCATCTGTTCACATTCACATTAAAGACAAAGGACAGATTTTAGCAGGTGTAACTGTAACTGAAACATCGGGTAGAGGTGATGACATCATCATTAGAGAAACAGACCTCATGAACAGACTGGAAGCTTTGAGTCGTTACCTGCCGAGAGGCTCCGTCCCCTGCTGCCCCGCTGGGTCCACTGGTCGGGCCCCGAGGACCTGCAGGGAAGCCCGCCGTTGGAGCAGTGAGGCCGGGCAGCATGACCGGGGGGCTCTGGGTGTGAGGGGGAGCTGGGGGGGTGTTAGGCAGGGCAGGGGGCATCTGAGGGGGCAGATGAGGCGGCATCCTCTGAGCCATCACCCCCGGGGCCCTGGCCCCTGGAGGCCAACCAGGGGTGACGTTTGGGGCACGGGCTGGAGCCGGTCCTCCTGGGCGGGGCTGCATGGACGCTGGTGGCTGTGAGAGGAGGGGGGCTGCTGGCTGAAGAGCTCTCTGCTGCTGCTGTTTGCTCCTGTAGTCCTCAATCAGCTCGGCATGATCCTTCTGCTGCTTCCGGATCTGAACACAGTAACACAACATCACAGGTAGTTTCAGTAAGTTATTTAAGAGAAAGATAAAATATTTAAACTAACTTTTAAAGACTAATCATATAAAAAAGCCCAGGTGTGGTTGCACACCTGCTCCAGCTGTTTCTGCACCGCCCCCTGCTGCTCAGTGATGTTGCGGAGCTGCGTGGCGTCCTCTTCAGCGAAGGGTCGGCCGGCCTTCTTGGCTGTTCTCTGTTTGGCTGACAGAGACTTCTTTGTCTTGCGGTGAGCGGCGATCTGATCTTCCAGGAGGCGCTGCTGCATCTGCAGGAGCTGCTGCGTCTCCCCCAACCACTCCTCGTACTGCCGGCGCTGAGACTCGTCTACAGGAGGCACGACAGAGTTGATGTCAAGGTGGAGGAACTCTTCAATCAACAAACATCAGCTTTCATTTCAATGATCTGATATCGATTCATCAAACACAGAGATTGATCTTTGAATTCAGGCTCGTCCTTCATGGTACTGACTTGTTGACTGTCCCTCAACATGCTCAGATTATGAAAAATAACTATTAAAGAACAAAGAACCAACACACACAATTCATATTCTCACATTCTAAAGGCCAACTCTCCTTTTGAAGTCACAGCATTAGTTCTCATACCCACAAAAATCTGGTTTTATAACTGAAATAATTCACTGTTCTCTGACCAGGTCAACCCGTTTCTCTGCTCTCACTAATGAAAGTTTCGATCCTCGCATCCCTTGACTACTTTAACTGTGTGAGCGACTCAGTCTTAATACTCACTGACGAAGCCCGGGCCGAAGCTGGGGGGGTTGGGTCGCACCAACTGGGGATTCAACTTCCCGTCCTGACAGGAAGAGAAGACACTTCCTGTCAGCAAACACACTTCAACAACACATCAGGTGTCACGTTAATTATTGTCCTCATGATGGCATAGTCCTACACACCTGTACCACCGGGTGTGGAGGCTGAGGAGTCCCCTCTGGACCAGGAGCCACTGGGGCCACTGGAGCCTGCTGGAACCTAACACACACAAACGCAGTGGAATCAGAAACTACATCAGAATATGGACTCTGATCACCAGCTGGACATACAAAGAGACTTTAGGCAGCATTGAGCTTCCAGACGTTTCCTTTAGAGTGAAATACTAAAACCACAGTGTGGAAATAGAAGTGGTCAATGGTTATCTCAGAGGTCAGAGGTAATCCTACCTGTTCATGACCATGGGGCTCAGTCCCAGGGTGCCCTGGGTCATGACCTTATTGATGCCCTTCAATGCCACCATCTTGGCCTTCATGATGGGGTCAGAGATGGAGTCAAAGTCTGCTGAACACACACACATACACACACACACATACACATACACACACACACAGTAAGTGCCTTATCAAATTAAAAGCACAGAGCACCATGAGCAGGTCTTTCTGGGTTCAGGTCTTACCCATGTTGGGTAACACAGACTCTGGGCTGGGCCTCTGTCTGATCAGGGCCTGCATCTGTTTCTGCTGCTGCTGCTCCTGGCGCTCCTGGTCCAGGAGGTCCTGCAGGAGGAGCGGCTGCTCCTCTAGGAGCAGAGGCCTGTTCTTGTTCTGGTCCTGGTTCTGATTCTGTGAGAAGACAGCTTGGGTTGGGGTCTGGGTGGAGGTTCCCGGATGCGCAGGCTGAGTCTGGGGGTTGAGGAGGAGGTGAGGTTGGGAGGGTTGCAGCTGGTGAGGTGGGGCAGGGGGGTCCTGAGGAGTAAGACTAGGATGGGGAGACACCAGGAGACCCTGAGTGTGGGGACTGAAGAGAGCCGATGAGGCCAAGGAGGCTCCAAATGGTCTCTGCTGCTGCTGGAAGACGGACTGTGGACCTGGAGACGAGGAGACAGGGCGGGAGACAAGGGAAAAGAGGAGGAGACAAGGAGACAGGAGGAGAAGAGAAAGGAGAAATCTTCTGCTCAAAAAAATACAGATCACAAGAACTGATCAATAATGATCTGAATCAGATCTTGGATCAATTCATCTTCTAGTTTTCTTACCTCCAGATATTGGGGGGTGAGTCCTGGGAGTCATGCCTGATGAGGGGGCCTGATCCTGGTTCTGAGAAACTGGCACGGCCCCTGAAGCAGAACCAGAGTCCTCCACCTTCACCCAGCAGGGACGGAGGGAGGGACAGATGTGAGGGACAAGCTCATTCTATCTTCTTCTGTTATCAAATGAATAATGATTGGCTCACACTGGCATTAATTAGTCAAAATAAAATAATAATAAATAAGAGATGGTCCAACCTTGGTGGCCTGGGCTCCTGGAGGTCTGGAGGGTCTGGTGGTGGTGACCATCCCAGCTTGTGATGCAGGCTGCTGGGCTACAGAGAGGACGTCCCTGGCTTCTGTCTTAGCAACATCCTGCACTTCCTGTTTGACCTGGCCTAGGTAGGAGTGGCTGTCTGTCTTTCTGGTCCCGCTGGAACCGTCCTTCCTCTCCCCCACTTCCTTCTCCTCCACCTGCTCCCCCAGGTCCAGCTCCTCGTTGAACATGTCCTTCTTGTCCTCCAGATTGAGCTCAGGGTCAGCGTATGCGATCAGGTCGAACTTCCCTGACAGCAGGAAGTCATCGAGGTGGAGGTCATTAGGACCCAGATCCAGGTCTTCTTTACCTGAAACAACCAGCAGGAACACTTCTCGTTAATGTCTCTATGATGGAAGCTTCTTTGTTTTAACGAGAAGAGACAGAGATAATAAAACATCTTTAGAGTAAAACTGAATATTTTGATATCTGATAATAATGAAAAGTATATGATTTGTGTGTTCTCACCATCTTCAGGGTCAAGGTTCAGGTTCAGGTCGACCAGATCTTTCACCTCCACGTCCTCCAGATCCTTCACGGCAGAGTCCTCTCCCTCCAGGTGCTCCTCCATCCCATCACCCGCTGGGAGCGCTGACTCACTGCTCTGCGTCAGTGTCCCTGTGTGTCCCACGTGCTGCTGGTGCTGCTGGTTCGGCTGCTCCATCACCATCTGCTGGCCCAGTGGCGTCTCACCCAGCCTGTTCCCCTGACCGGGCTGGACCGAATGCTCGGAGTCCCCGGTGGGCAGAGGGAAGGGCAACCTCAGCCGATTTTCAGGGGCACGGTGTCTTAGCTCAATGTAGGGCTGTCCCATGATGCTGTGCTGCTGGAGGGGGAGGGAGCGTGGGAGGAACTGCTGAGGGATGCCTGGGGAGGGAGGAGAGAGGCGTTAGTGACCTCACATCTGCCTACACTGTTCTCTTCACTTAGTGTCATGTCATTTCTTCAAATCTGAAAAGCTCAAATCTATCGAGACAAAATACACTTTCATATAAACTACAACATACAACTACAATGCTATTATCAAAACTACTCATTGAAAATATCCAATGACACGTTGGCCCTGTCCTCACCTGGCATCATGTGAGCACTGGATGCCACGAGGGGTCGGATCCCTGTAAACTCCACAGGTCCAGGAACTGAACCCTGGGGAGGACGCAAGAAAGAGTCCTGGACACCTGCTGGAGGTCCTGGAGGTAATCCGAACCTGGAGAGGACAGGGAGAGATCACCAGCTCAGGACAGAGTAGGAGACAAAGAGACAGAGACAAAGAAAACCCATCATCAGACCAGGTCAGGACCAGGTCTTGCGGCTCCTCTCACCTCAGGGCTGGTCCTCGGACCCCCAGCTCTCTGGGGAGGCTCTGCCTTGGGAGGGAACCTTTGTTGGGGTTGAAGCCCCTCTGCTGTTCCCCTGGGAAACCTCCAGGGAACCTCGGTGCTGGAGGCCCCACTGCCCCACCAGGCCTCACTGTGCCAGGGTAAGGGGGTGGGGGACGTCCAAACATGTCTGTTGGAGGAGCAGAGGAGTCCTCTTGAGACCAGAGACGAGATGGAGCAGAAGGCGGGATGGGTCCAGGAGGAGCAGCAGGGGGTCCAGAAGCTGCTTCCTGAAGACCTTTCTCTTGCCGTAATGCACTCTTCTGCTGCTGCTGTCTCAGGATGAGCTGCCGGAGCCGCTGACGCTACACAAGAACACAGCAGAACATGGTCGAACACAGACCTGAGACCAGCTGAACACTGCATCAGAAACATCATCCAAACAATTAAGCTCTGATTTAAGAAACAAAATGCCTCTGATTCATTGATCTTTCCCTCCCGGGAAACACCTGACTTACTTGTCTCAGCTTCTCCTCTGAGTCACCAAGCTGCGGCAGCATGCTCATTGGTGTGTCTAAGGAAGCCACTGCCAGCGCTGCCATTTCATTGGTTGTCGTCTTGTCCATCTGTGGGGTGCCGGGTGTCATGTGACCCTGCTCAAAGGTGTCGTGACCAGGATTCTGACCAGCCAAGCCAGAGAAATTGCTCTCATCCAACATCCCCGGGTGCTTTGGGGTCTGGCTGCTGGGGGTTCTGGGAAAGTCCTGATGGTGTTGTCTCCCTGGAGACTGCTGCATCTGAAGACAGGAGCAGAAACATATCAACACTGTGAGCCTGTTCAACATGTTTTACACACCAACAGGAAGAAGTTCATGTAGAACATGCGCTGAATTTACAAGAACTCTCCCATGATTTAGAGTCTGTCAGAGACAGCGTTTCATAAAGTTCATAAAGATGTTCTAACCAAAGAACTCTTCAAATCACTTCATTAGTAAAGGGAGTCTGATGATGTTGTGGTGACTGGTTGGATACATTGCGTTCACAACATCTGCTGCTGACACCGGCAGATTAACAGTAACCAAACATGTCATTTGTGTCACAGTGAAGCATCGGGAGATCAGCCACCCTGATAAGGTCTCATATGGTCCAACATCCTCTGAATGTGGTCTGAGTGACTACATCTTAAATGTTTTCATTCACACCTGTGCTAAAAGCTTTCCACTTTAAATCAGATTACTCAGGACAACTGTTGATACCAAATGTGAACAACCTCTCTGTTATCTGTTACCTGGTGGTGTGTCATGGTGAAGGTCTCTCCTGACAGTCCTCCAGCCAAAGGCGATGAGCAGGATGCTGCAGGCTGAGGTGTGAAGCTCTCCACTGGGTTCTGGCTGAAGGGTTCAGGGGCCTTCTGGGGCCGTGGCGTGGAGGGCTGCTGGGCGTAGGGATCCGGTGAGGGGCGTGGTGTACCAGCAGGCTGGGTGTAAGGGTCAGTGCTCCGCTGGCTCCCAGGTGATCGTGGGAAGCGCTCAGAAATGGAGGGGCGGGGCGTCCCTGGATTAGAGGAATAGGGGTCAATGTTTGGGTGTGAGGGGGACGGCCGGTGGCCGGCAGACTGCTGGTTAAACTGGTCCAGTCTCAACGCAGGTGGTGTGGTGAGGTATGTGGGGTCAGAATGTGGCCGTGGTGTACCAGGGGTCTGAGGGTTGGTATAGGGGTCAGGTGAAGGCCTGGAGGTCAAAGGTGACTGCTGGGTGAATGGGTCATTGATCTGCTGACTGTAGTCAGGTCTAGGAGTGCCAGGTGTCTGGGCATAGGGGCTGCGGTGGGGGGAGCCCAGCCCAGACAGCGGACTAGAGGGAAAGGCAGGGTCCTGCGCCTGGGGGAGGGCGAAGGGCAGATCTGTGGGTCTAGATGGGTCCCTCCTTCCTCCTCCTGTACCACCAAACACCTCCTGCTGAGGCTGGTGCTGGGGGGGCATCGGGGCTTTGAACAACCCACCATGGACCGGTTCACCAGTCCGACTGAACAGTTCAGACACAGCAACACGCGCCGAACTGCTGCTGGGAGGAGTCCGCTGGAAGTTCTCAGCTGCTCGGAGACCAACATGTCCGGAGGAGGGACTCATCATACCTGCTCCTCTCTGCTGAAGACCTGCAGGAGAACACAAGGAGCACACAGTCACCGGGAGGAGAACACAAGGAGCACATAGTCACCGGGAGAACACAAGGAGCATACAGTCAGTGGGACTTACCTGGTTGGGGCACGAGGACCCTGGAGATGTCGGTGGGCTTAGAGTCTGGTGAGGGTGCAGAAGAACCAAAGGCATCGTGGGCCGGAGAGGCGCTGAGGGAGTTGCGACGCTGCTGCTGCTGGGGGGCTGGGAGGCCACCAGCCTGGGAGGAGGCGGGGCGAGGAGTTCCCACTACCTTACTGTAGGGGTCCCATGGTGAGGAGGGGCGGGAGGAGGGTGGGGAGAACATCTGTGGGGAGGATGGGGGCTGGTGGAGAGGGGAGGAGGGGTGAGGTGAGTGAGGGAGTGAGGAGAAGCCGGAGGGGGGAGGGGCTTGTGGTCTGAGGAAGACGTCGTCAGCCTGTCCTGAACTCTGGCCTCCTTGCAGGAGGAGGTGCTGTCTGCACTGACCCTCCCTGGATGCTGGTAGATGGAGGGGGGAGGCGTTACCCCCGGCAACAGGGCTGCGGCTGTCCGTGTCCGGGGACAGCTGGCCGGCGAGGCGTTGGCCAGCTAACAGCTGCTGCTGCTGCCTCTGCTGCAGGAGCTGCTCGTTCTTCACCTGCTCCAACTTCTGAGTAGCCTCCATCTTGGCCTGCTGCTTACTCATCTGACGCAGTTGCTGACAAACAGACAGATAGAAATATAGAGAGACACGGAGACAGACAGAGACATAAAGACAGTCATGGAGACAGACAGACAGGAGGAGGGGAACAGACGTCAGTGTGTGATTGGTCTCTACATATGGAGTTAAAACATGATGACATGGCAGCTAGTAATGCTCGCTGTCCCTGTCTCTCTCATTAAATGTGATCAGTGATGGATGACTTCACAGCGTGCAGGGTGGAGGTGGGTGGGGACAGCAGAGACCACATGATTAACACACCTCCATCATTACACTTATTACACTTTCATGTTTCAGATTCTTGGAAGCCATTTTAATGCTTTCCCATGTCACAGCTCATCTCTTGTTGTTTTCACACATAAATTCAAAACTGGAATGGAATTAATTAACTGTTATACTTTTTTATTCTCAGAAAACCAGACAGTCTACCAAATAAGATGTTAGAAATATTTTTATCCAGATTTTGATCTGAACACTTTTTTGTGTACATTTCTGATAGTTTGAGTTTGTCTCAATTTAGAGTTTAATAATAAATGAATGATTAAATGATGATCCGACGCTCAAAAAGTAAGAATTGAGATTCTCCAAAAAATAAACATGAAATAAAAAAAACAGGCAAAGTCTTTGTTCTTCTCTGAACAAAATAAAGGTCAAAATTCTGACTTAAAAAATGACGACAGAGCTGTGAAACAGCGACTCCTTCAGACGAGTCCAGCAGAATTTATACTTCAGTGCATGACGTCGTGTTTTATTTTCAGTCACAGAAAAAAGGATGTACAAGAAAATATTGTTAAAATCTGGTTTTAAGTATTTCTCAAGTCTTCTGAGAATAAAATGATTCAGTAGTTTTTCCAGAATCACGATGTCACATCAGTGAACTACTCCACAACAACACGGGTTGAATACAAACACAGATTGTAATTTAATGACTGAAGCATGAAAAGATCAAACTACTCGTTGTCAGACAGAACTGTGTTAGTCCTCATGTGGTTCTGGTTCTGTTGGTGTGTCAGGGGAGGGGAGGGGGGAGGGGAGGGGGGAGGGGGGGTTCTTTACAGTCACATCTTGTTAAAGCTGATCATCAGTCCTCCCTGTCTGTCTCTCACCTGGTCATCACACCTGCAGTGATACCTGCTCACAGTGAATGTGACGCTGCAGTCATCCTTCAGCACAGTCCAGACTCCAGTCCTGCTCTCAGACTGGATCACACTTCCTGTCACATGACCTCAGAGCTCAGCTGTCAGCCGACCACCTGCTTGTATCACACTTCATATTTCTGACACTGAAGGTGGTGGAAGCTACACGTGGCTGAGCAGAGCTGGTTCTGCCCAGTTCATTTAGTTCAGATTCAACGTCAGTTCAGTCTGAGATTAATGGATCACAACACTAATGTTGTTTGGAAAGAACGATGACTGTAAATTGTAAAAGTAACTTTTTAACCTGGTGCATTATTAGAAATATTATCATCAACATCAACAGTTTAATTAAATGGTTTCAGATGTTTGTGGTTAGAATCTGTCTGTGAAATAAATCAGATATTGTTCTGACTTTTAACACCTATTTATTAAATATGCTGCCATGGAAGAATGAAACAGTATTGAGTTAAACAACCTTTGTGGCTTTATGAATACAGATTTCTGAGTTACGAGGTTCCTTCCAGTGCACCTGAATGCACTGTGAACACAGCAGACGACGGAGCTTCGTCAGATATTTATCAGATATTTACCTGCCAGTGTCGAGGTGTTTTTACAGGTTCACTCAGCAGAGAGATCCACTTTATTAATCCAATGATTCATATGAAGGAGGGGCTGAGCGATGTGACCGATTATTATAAATCTGGGAGAATCAAAACCGATATTTGGGATCGATATTCATCTATAGTAGAAATTAAAACCTTAGTGTCAACAGTAACAGTTTGAGGTGCTTGAGTATTTCCTTTCCTTCCTCTCCACTGTATTTATTTGATAACTTTAATTACTAGTTACTTTGCAGATTTCGATCACTCCAAGTTTATAGGCTGTTTATTGTGACGTGTAAACAGTCAGACAGTGTTGTGGGCGGGACACCGTCTGAGCAAGGATCATTGGCGAGGCCGACAACCAGCCTTAATATCAAGAAGCAAGAAAATCTGTTGTTCAACTGGCCGAGTGCAGAGGGGAACATGTGGACCACACAGATTTACCTGATCTCTTCAGACTTGTACCGCCACCTTCAGGACAAACCTGACATGCTGAGCTCCATTTACTCTGCGATGAGGCAAGAAAAATGTTTCCAGCTGAATGACCTGAGAGCTGTACTCAGGTCAGTCTGAGGTGGATGCTGAAGGACGGCAGCAGAGCGACATCCAGTGCGAGGCAGCATCCCTTCAGAATAAAATCAGTCAGTTCTGAGACGACTGAGGCCACGGACACCGACTCTGGGTCAACTCCACTTCAGCTGTTCTCAGACTGAAGTGACTGATGAAGCCGTTTTGATGGTGATGTGTTTGTGTAAATCAGTCAGATCAATCTCCCTCCAGTGTTCCCACAACCTTGTCTACATCAAACTGTCCCAGAGAAGATGACTGTGACCGTCCTGGATCCATGTGTCTGAAATCCTCTTTGGTCTGGGAGAGTCTGCGTCGACTCGGTCTCACTTCAACACTTCTCGTCTCCATTGTGTCTCCTGGAGCTCAGTGATCCGCCATCAGCTACAATGAGTCTGTTATAATAATAATAATAATAATAATAATAATAATAATAATAATAATAATAATAATAACAACGACAAAACAACTATTATTATTATTATTATTATTATTATTATTATAACATTCAACAGATGACCCAACCAACAGTTACTGAGGCTGCTGAATTTCAGTGTCACAAAGTACTTGATATATTTTTGAAATGACTTTTATTTTGATTATTGTGATATTTGACAGCAAGCGAGAAGCTTGTTGATGTTTCTGTGCTCGTCTCAGTCAGTCAGATGTCAGTCGACACATTTAGATCTGTTAAATTAACTGTGACTACTCGATTGATGATAAATTGTTGAGGTGATTTTGATGTGGGGTTTGTATGAGGTTCTCCATGCTCATAGGGTTATATACATCTGTTTAAGTGGAAACTATAAATTGAATAGTTCAGCAGCTGTCTGAGGAGACAAAGATGGAGATCTGCGACATCTACTGCAGGTAACACTGACCAGAGATCAGCACCTCACACAACCCCACATCAGAAGAACCCGACTATCTCTTTAACATCCCTTGATGTCACGTTGATGTTAGTCGGTAACATCAACGTGACCTCATCAGCTGCTGACCTCCAGGTGATCACAGTGAAAACTGAAGTGTGTGTGGACCGGCGGGGCGGCAACCTGGGACAGCTAGAGGATTTCCGAGGGTCATGGATCCAGGAAGTCTGCCTAGAACAGGTTCGCCTTGAGATCTTACCAGAGCCTCTTTTCCACCTCCTGCTACAGATGCCTGGTAGGGACAATCTTTATCTGTTGGTGATTTTAGGGCTTTGCTTTGGGGGAGATTTTCCTGCCTCTTCTTACCGGCTCCCCATCTGTCATTTACCTCTCCCTTTTCAATGACAATTACATCAGAGATATTAGTTGGAGTGAGTGAGGCTCAGCAGGCATGCACATCATCACACCAATCATCTTCATCAATGACACATGACATCAGCGCTGTTACTCCTTCATGCCCCCAGTAAACTTCTCCGTCTGCCTCTGCATCCCCCTGACATGCAGCCTGGTGGTTACCATGGTTACTACTCAGAACAGGAAACCAACACCATACTGCTGCCATGATTGGACCACAGCGACAGTCATCAGATTCATCACTGGACTATGTGATGAAAAGCATTAGCAGTTCCTGTTTCATTTACAACTGCAGAACCAGAAACACATGTTACACACACACTGTCCTCTAGAGACCAAACGCAGTTACTACACGTTGCTTCAAAGATCATCAGTGAAGAAGAATCCAAAGAAGAAGAATTCATCCAAAATCATTTAAAACTTTTTATTACCTCAGTCTCTTCTGAGAAACTACAAAAAGTAAAATCCAGTCCTCATCTCCAGTTAGTGATGTGTTCTCTCCTGCAGACTGTGATCACACAGACGAGCTGATGGAAACATCTGATGTTTAAATCAAGTCTCAGCTGCTTCAGGTGTTCAGCAGAGCGCTGCAGCTCTGTTTGACTGAGAAGCTCCAGAAACTTCACCTGACTTTATATCATCAGGAGGAGGAGAAGAGGACTGGGTTTTACTGTTTGGGTGAACTGTTCCTTTAAGACCTTTTCCTGCAGAGAGGCTGTGTTAATAAAATGTGTTTCTGTATTTCCTCCTGAACCCAGAGTGCAGGATCTCCAGGTTACATGTTCAGACATTAGAACCTGCTGCTGCATCTGTGATGGTTCTGAATCTAATCCGGATCACTTCAGATGAATATATGGTACAAGAGTCTGGTGTTGGTTTCTCTCTCTGGTTCTACTTCATGGGGGGTGATGTGTTAAAGACAAACAGACTGACACTCTGCTCACCTGTCTGAGCTTCCACTCCTGCTCCTGCTCTGTCTCTTTGGGCCTCAGAGGGTCCTTGAACGCCCCCTCCATCTCCATGGCAACAGGGTCGTAAGGCCCCAGCGGCGGTGGTGGCGGCTGCGTGGGTTGGTGCCGTTTGAGCGGGTCGTTGGACAGCTGCACCTTGTTGATGCGCTGAGCCGCCCGGTTATCTCGAGCTTTTTGCTGCCAGAGAGAAAACAGCGGTGGTTGACATGAACAGACTCAAACACTGACTTTAGATCCCAGAACCTCCTCCCGATTCAATAACGCGTCAGAGTCGGAGGTCTGTGACATTACTGTGCCTGCACCTGTAGTTCTGTTTCAGGGGCGATCCCTCGACCACCTGACAACAGACTAACATCTGACTTCTCGTCAGGTTTTATACCCGTTTCAGACCAAAAAGGTTCAGCTGCTGGTTCAGAGCCAGAAACTAGTTCCAGAGTGACACTTTCCTGGTCTAGAACAAAAAACTGCTTACATCAGGGCCTGAGGCGGGATATCATAACCAAGGATCAACTAAACCATTTATGACCTCCATTTTTAAGAGCCAGCGCTAGTGTAGCGTGTTCTGACTGACCCGCGGGAGAACAAACTAAAGATCTATACAGCTCTGAGGTCTGAGGATCGGTCCCGTTCAGATGTGTTCATGGAAAGTCAGGATCAACACTTGGGCCAGCACACTTCCTAACAATACTGGGAAACTGGAGCGGTACACACTGACTGAACGGTGTGACTCTCATGGGAAAGCAAAGCGGATCTTAAAAGGTTCACAGGCTGAACCAGAACCAGCAATATGGTTGCAGAGGGAAATGACAGAAAACTGCTTTACAAACAGGTCAGTGGTTTCTTCAACAGGAAGTAAGACATGGTTCAGTTTGCAGTTCCTTTCTAATCTGAACACGTTCCTCCGCTCTGTCACTTCCTGTTGGGCCGACGAGAAACTCACCACGAAGGGCGCTCTGTCCTGAGAGCTGGCCTTCCTCCACAGCTTCGCTATCTGTTTCACTCTGGTGGACCAGTCTGACACACACACACACACACACACACACACACACACACACAGTGTTATAAACAGTATTTTAAGGTTTACTGAAGTAAAAGTCTTTTAGTATCAAAATTAAAAGTAAATATTTGGTTCTGATGCAGCATGTAATTTGTAAAGTAACTAGTCAGAGAAATGTAGTGGAGTAGAAAGTACAGAAGTTATGTATTTGCCTGCTAGTAGGAGAACGACCAAAACCACCAAATATTATTTATTTTATATTATTATACACTCCATCCACACGTCTCTACGTCATCATCCTGGAAAGTAACTAAGTACATTAAATACATTACCACCAAGTGTGACTGTGTGTGTGTGTGTGTGTGTGTGTGTGTGTGTGTGTGTGTGTGTACCTGGGTACTGCTCCCTCAGCTGGGGGAAGTTGGTGTTGCAGTAAAGCACCGGCGCGACAGTCGCCATCTCTCCCAGAGTTTCTTCTTTCTCCCACTTCAACATGCTCCTCTGAGCCGTCGACATCACATCCTGCTCCCCTTCTCCTGCAGAACCCTGGTTGGCCGAGGCCAGTCCGGGGGCGGGGCCTCTGAGTGGAGTGGGGGCGGGGGTCTCTGGAGGGGGCAACCTAAAGCCTGCTGGACCCTGGGTGCCGCTAGGCATCATGGGAGTTTGATGAAAGTGTGAAGCAGCTCCCATGAGGCCGTTCATCAGTGGGAGACGAGGAAACACAGCAGCTGCTGAAAGATGGTGGTACTTATCACAAACAGAACCTAACAACAGGTTTCACTGTTTTAGAGACAACAACATTACACATCACCTGTAACACTGACGCGTCACCTGTAACACTCACACGTCTCTGTTACCTGACCTGTACGACACGATTTTCTTCAGGAGCGAAGATCATTGACCTGCTCAGGTTATGTTTGTTAGTTCTGCAGTGGTTCTACTGTAGTTCTGCAGTGGTTCTACTGTAGTTCTGCAGTGGTTCTACTGTAGTTCTGATGTGGTTTAGTAGCTCTGTGATTAAACCGTTCAGTAATTCGTCTTTTTTAAGTGTGTTTCTTGATAACAGTTCAGACTGTAGAGTGCTGTAGAGTCCGTGACAGTGTTTTATTTTGAAAATTGACTGGATACCCTACGTCATTCTGACGTCTGACTTCCAGTAACACCAGGAGTGTGTATATATATATTTGTGTGCGTGTGTGTACCTGCGTGGTGTGGGTGTGTCTTGCTCCCAGCAGCAGTGTATGTGTGTTGGCTCTGCTCTGATTGGCTGTTGTTTCCATTTGGGCTGAGAACAGCAGTGAAAACCTCCTCCACGTCCTTGCCCTCCAGCTCTGCACACACACAAACACACACACACACACACACAGTGTTGTAAAAATTACCCAACAGCCATACTTGAGTAAAAGTCTTAAAGTATCAGTAAAGTAACTGATCCATACACTGACGTTTGTATAAACTGTGAGTCAGCTGATCATCTGTCACTGTCATCTGACTGATAAGAAAAAACATTCACCTAAAATGTGATGGAGAATGTCACCTGTAATGTAACTAGTAACTTAAGTTATCAGATACAGTGGGGCAAATAAGTATTTAGTCAACCACTAATTGTGCAATTTCTCCCACTTGAAAAGATTAGAGAGGCCTGTAATTGTCAACATGGGTAAACCTCAACCATGAGAGACAGAATGTGGAAAAAAAAACCCAGAAAATCACATTGTTTGATTTTTAAAGAATTTATTTGCAAATCATGGTGGAAAATAAGTATTTGGTCAATACCAAAAGTTCATCTCAATACTTTGTTATGTACCCTTTGTTGGCAATAACGGAGGCCAAACGTTTTCTGTAACTCTTCACAAGCTTTTCACACACTGTTGCTGGTATTTTGGCCCATTCCTCCATGCAGATCTCCTCTAGAGTAGTGATGTTTTGGGGCTGTCGTTGGGCAACACGGACTTTCAACTCCCTCCACAGATTTTCTATGGGGTTGAGATCTGGAGACTGGCTAGGCCACTCCAGGACCTTGAAATGCTTCTTACGAAGCCACTCCTTTGTTGCCCTGGCTGTGTGTTTGGGATCATTGTCATGCTGAAAGACCCAGCCACATCTCATCTTCAATGGCCTTGCTGATGGAAGGAGATTTTCACTCAAAATCTCTCGATACATGGCCCCATTCATTCTTTCCTTTACACAGATCAGTCGTCCTGGTGCCTTTGCAGAAAAGCAGCCCCAAAGCATGATGTTTCCACCCCCATGCTTCACAGTGGGTATGGTGTTCTTCGGATGCAATTCAGTATTCTTTCTCCTCCAAACACGAGAACCTGTGTTTCTACCAAAAAGTTCTATTTTGGTTTCATCTGACCATAACACATTCTCCCAGTCCTCTTCTGGATCATCCAAATGCTCTCTAGCGAACCGCAGACGGGCCTGGACGTGTACTGGCTTCAGCAGGGGGACACGTCTGGCAGTGCAGGATTTGAGTCCCTGGCGGCGCATTGTGTTACTGATAGTAGCCTTTGTTACTGTGGTCCCAGCTCTCTGTAGGTCATTCACTAGGTCCCCCCGTGTGGTTCTGGGATTTTTGCTCACCGTTCTTGTTATCATTTTGACGCCACGGGGTGAGATCTTGCATGGAGCCCCAGATCGAGGGAGATTATCAGTGGTCTTGTATGTCTTCCATTTTCTAATAATTGCTCCCACAGTTGATTTCTTTACACCAAGCGTTTTACCTATTGCAGATTCAGTCTTCCCAGCCTGGTGCAGGTCTACAATTTTGTCTCTGGTGTCCTTCGACAGCTCTTTGGTCTTGGCCATAGTGGAGTTTGGAGTGTGACTGACTGAGGTCTTTTATACCGATAATGAGTTAAAACAGGTGCCATTAATACAGGTAACGAGTGGAGCCTCGTTAGACCTCATTAGAAGAAGTTAGACCTCTTTGACAGCCAGAAATCTTGCTTCTTTGTAGCTGACCAAATACTTATTTTCCACTCTAATTTGGAAATAAATTCTTTAAAAATCAAACAATGTGATTTTCTGTTTTTTTTCCCACATTCTGTCTCTCATGGTTGAGGTTTACCCATGTTGACAATTACAGGCCTCTCTAATCTTTTCAAGTAGGAGAACTTGCACAATTTGTGGTTGACTAAATACTTATTTGCCCCACTGTACATGTCGAAGTAAAATAGCAGAAGACAGAAATACCCAAGTAAAATTCTTCAGAACTATATTTAAGTAGAGTATTTGAGTAAATGTACTAAGTCTACTATTGATTGTGTTTGAGTGATGTAACTGCCAATAATCAATAAGCTGAGTGGTGCGGAGGTGAGACAGGTGTGCGGAGGTGAGACAGGTGTGCGGAGGTGAGACAGGTGTGCTGAGTCTTACCTGGGATCTTGTACAGTTTGCTGAGGATGGCACCTGCAGCACAATGACACATTACTGATCAAACTGTTTCTACTGTGACTGATTCTACTCTCATTAGCATCGCAGCACTGAGCGACAGACACAAAACATAACGGCACAACACTGCTGATCCTACATCAGAACTTCAACAGCTCATCAAGTGTTCAAGTCTCGTCAGGGCCGACAGTGACTCAGTGACAGAAACATAAAACACTGAGATAAATAATCATAAATTAAGAAGAAGAAATAGACAGAAAAAATGAGAATTGAACAAAGATACAAAACATTTAAACCATTTAAAATCTAAACTCACCGTCTGTGACCATCTTGTCAAGCTCAGGACTCAAGATGGCGTCCAGAGGCTCCTCCTGCAGCGTCCTCTGGCCACGCCCACCACTTCCTGTCAAAGAGGGGTCATCGGCCATGGAGCTGATGTCCAGACCGGCTGAAAGACAGATAGACAGAGAGAGACGACTTAAGTAATGACCTGAATGAAAGAAGACATAGACAGACAGGAAGTGAGCAGGAGGCTGAAGAAGAAGAAGAAGCAGCAGTCAGTGTTATCTGGAGAAGAAGAAGAAGAATCAGTCAGTGTTTTCTGGAGAAGAAGAAGAAGAAGCAGTCAGTGTTTTCTGGAGGAGAAGAAGAATTATCAGTCAGTGTTTTCTGGAGCAGGAGGAGGAAGGTCACACTGTGGAGTCTTACCGAATGGAGAGGGGGAGCGCTCCACCTGGAACTGACCTAAAAACAAGAACATCACATTATCATCCAAACAAAAAATGTCTTCTTTGCTGGTATCATTAATTGGTTCTCCAGCAGTGCTGGTGCTGTCAACCAATATGTGCCATCTTTACTGGATCAAAGGCATGTGGACACGAGGTCAGTTACTCCGTCATTCACTGACCATCAATCAACACTGTCTACACATCGAATACATACGTTCAATTAACGAGATCATGACAGCAAGGAGAAAAACAACCAGAACCATGAGGTGAGTGATGGGAGCCAGTCAGCTGGCTGAGAAAGTGTGTACCTGTGTGTCCTGTCGCCAGGATGTGAGGATCAGTGTTGAGAACATCAGACAGATCCAACAGAGCTCCCTCCGACATGGCTGGATGGTCACACACACACACAAACACACACACACACACACGATTCATGGTGAATATCAAACACAGATGACAGATGAAGGAGATATGTAATGATGTGTAAATATGAAGAAAAGAAAATGACTTAAGAAATGACTCACGCAGCGTTCCCTGCTTCTTGATGGCGTTTGTTGTCATGGCGGAGAGGCCATGTAATCCAGGGGTGGAGCCTTTTGTTTCATCTGTCGCTGCTCCTGATTGGCCGGCACCTGGTGTCTCTGGTCCCGGCCTTCTGTCCACCAGCCGGCTCCGGTCCAGAAGATCCCTACCAAAGAACGCCTCCTGAACAGGAAGACACAGCCAATCAGAACACTGGTATCTACAGACAGAGCTGTGTGTGTGTGTGTGTGTGTGTGTGTGTGTGTGTGTGTGTGTGTTACCTGGAGATAGGAAGGGAAAGCCTCCTCCAGCTTGGTTTTCTTCTTCCTGTACCTCTTCTTCACCTTCTCCATCGTCTGGTCAGCAGGGGGCGCTGTCTCCATGGAAACATCTGTTATATGACACATGCGGTGACCAGTTACCCTTCAGTCAAACTGTGGGTCACACAGCTCTGTGACACAGGACAGGTGGGCATGTGTCCATAGGTACAGGTGAGTGAGGTCTCACCTTCGTCTCGACCCAGCAGCGTCTCTGTTGAGTCTTTCCTGCACAGTTTGATTCTGCTCGGCCCGGCCTTTCCTCCACGCTGACGCACCATGAAGCCCCCGATACCTGAGGCAGGTGGACACAGGTAAACATAAAGACATGTAGACAGGCAGACAGTAAGGGATGAAGTCAGAGGGGGAATGTCTGCTCCAGTCCCTCCTCACCAGGCCTGTAGGGTTTCCTCTTCCTCTTCTTGTTGACGTCGGTAACCTCAGGCTCCTTGGTGATGTCATCGTCGTGGGCGTGGTCTCGCTCAGGACTCGAGTCAGATTTCATCTCACACTCCAGGTCACCTGGAGATGGAGAAACACTTTAAAACTTAACTTTAAAAACAGTTTAGTGAGTGAGGACACATCAGACCTGGGGTTCAGGTTCAGTTTTAGGTTCAGGTTCAGTTGTGAAGGTGGGCAGTGCATGACATGCTCGAGGGTCCTCAGAGGGTTGGAGAGACAAACATGAGTGTGTGACCTCTGACCTCTGCTGTGGTCCTGCTCAGTGGGGGGCTCAGGCTCAGACGGAGTCTGCAGGACGGACACACTGTTCTGGTTGATGATCCTCAGCTTCAGTTTGGGTTTACACCTGCAGACAGGAAACAGCTGATTAGTCTGATGACTCTGATGAGGAAACACCTGCAGCTCTGTCCAATAAAGATCAATCAGCTGTGAAAATAGGAAGTAGCTTGTTTAAAGATTTTCAGGAGGATTTGTTAATGTTAACCATCAATTATCTTATTTATTCATATCTACACTCAAAGAGAAATCTGTGTTAACAGTGAGCAGGAACCATGTGACCAAGCTAAGCTAACAGGTGAGTTAATGATGTCACTGAGTGAAGGACAGGTGAGCCGGCTGTGTCTGTAGATGAAAGTGAATCTAAAAAGAGTTTGTAAAGTTGAACTACAGTTTGTACTGTGAAATAATAAGGCTGACCTTAAAACAGTTGTTTTTAGAATGGAGTTTGGTTGAGCAGTGTGTCAGTGGACAGAGCTGACATGTCATGACTGGCATGTTTACCTGCGGTACCTGCGCGGTGACGTCAGCGGTTCAACTAGAGACTGCAGGTGAGAGAGACCTGACTCGGTCAGACACACTCCATCCTGGGTGTACGTCTTTGTGTCTGCACATGCGCGCGCGCACACACACACACACACACACACACACACACACAGTGACATTACAATCTGTGATATGACGACATAATATTTTGTGACATCACACACTAACACTGTTAACAAGATTTCTGAGACACTGAAACTGAAAAAAATCCACTGTGTAACAGACGGTACTGATGTTACAGTACACAGTGTTACTGACCGGGTTCTCTGATCCTGGAGATGATCTGAGCCATGTAGGGTGACTCGAAGCTGTCTGACCTCCCTGAAAGCAACAGAGTTCTCATCAGATCAACACAGAGGAGCTCCAAGGTGACACAATACTTGATAATCAGGGCTCAAAGATATTTAAAGAACATTTCTACCTCACAAAGTATCAAACAGCTTAAACATTACGGCTTCATAATGATCAGTATTAACCTGTAGGTGGCTGCTGTTAGTCATTAGCTGTTAGCTATACGTCCACACGAGCTGCTGATGTTTATCTGAGCCTGTGTGTGTGTTTTTACCTAAAGAGCTGCGGTTGTGTGTTCGGCACAGCGAGCAGTCAAAGCCTTCATCAGCAGCAACCTCCACCTCCTCTTCAGTGGTCAGACCCTGACACACAGCATGGACCCACCTGTACACACACACACACACACAGAGACACACACAAACACAGACAGACACAGACACACACAGTCTGAGATGTCTTAGTTTCGTTCAGATCCCTCAAAGATGTTACAA
Organism: Acanthopagrus latus; assembly: GCF_904848185.1. Lineage (NCBI taxonomy): Eukaryota > Metazoa > Chordata > Actinopteri > Spariformes > Sparidae > Acanthopagrus > Acanthopagrus latus. The sequence goes on along the minus strand of NC_051057.1, from coordinate 24,473,887 downwards.
AGAACAGCTGTGACCGGAGGACCTGTCCAGTGTCAGGAACAAATCTACTACACATGTGTGTGTGTGTGTGTGTCTGTTACCTGTCACACTGCTGACACTGCAGTATGAGGTCGTCCTGCGAGTATTGTCTCTGACAGAGAGGACAGCGGCTCAGACTATCACATGGTCCACAGCGACTGTAGTTATTCTGCCAATCACAGTGCAGCCCAGGGGAGGAGGAGCCACACTGGACACACCACACACACCTGAGGACAACATACACACTGTCAGAGAGGACAACACACACTTGAGGACAACAAACACACTGTCAGATTGACAGGTGATTGACAGGTGGACCCACCACTTGCACTTCCAGGCTCCTTTAGGTACAGTATGAAGGGGCGGGTCCAGGCAGTAGGTGTGGTAGCTGATGTCACAGTCATCACATAACAACAGTCGCCCGGGGTCACTGGCCTCGCCGCACGCCTCACACACAGTACACTCCAGACAGCGCCACCCTTTGGTCAGGACCACACGTGTAATCTGGACCCCAGAGCAGACAGAGTAATCAGATTACAGGTAGAGTAATTAGAGTAGAGGCAGGATTGTATCAGACGATCCTGTGTACAGAAGTCCATAGACAGAAGTCATGTTTTAAGTCATGTTGACAGTGATTGATGTTAGTTACTCACCTTGACGTTCACACAGTAGGGATGGTAACACTGTCCACACTGAGAGCAGGCCAACAGTCTGCCTTCAGCCCCCTGACCAAAACTACCACACACCACACACATGTCCTACACACACACACACACACACACACACGTTTGTTAATTGACCTCAATCAACAGTGATTTTTAGAACTGAGTATCAAACTCTTGACTGAATTGAGGGCTTTACTATCCACAATCATCATGTTGTAAGTGTTCATGACATTTGCTGAATTTAAAAGAAGGTCCAAATAATGCAGAATGAGTCAGAGACAGAGTTTCACAGAGTTTATGAAGTGTCTCCAACTCAACAACTCACTAAACTGACACATTTGTTAACGGAGTCTGGTGATGGTGTGGTTTGCTCCTCTTGTATTTGGGCTGATTCACAAAGTCTTAGTGTGTACAGGTGAAAGCGTACTTGTCTGAGGGTGAAGTGGTCCGAGGTGGAGAACATCACTACTGTGTTGTGCATCGAGTTCTCCTCCTCCTCCTTCGGCTGGAACGGCTCCACATACACAGACTGACAGACCGGGAGAGAGTAATCAGTATCTCTCTTATTAGCTATTAATCAGCACTGCTGTGCGTGTGTGTTTTCTTACTCCAGGTGACACCGTCAGACAGTCCTGAGTCTTCAGTCGACTCCTTCCTCTTGCTCCTCGTCCTGCTCCAACACCGCCCCCTCTGGACCTCCTCCTACCCGGAAACCCTGAACCACGACCCTGAGGAAGAGGAGGAAGAGGAGGAGGTGTAACATCAAACCATGTCACCCATGCTTACATGGCAGGGCTTGCATCACACATACAGTAAGTCGCCATGGAAACATCAACAGTACAATGACATCAGCAGGGTCTCCTCACTGACCTGATATATAAGAACTTTCAGGGACTTCAAGGTTTACATTAAGGTTGAATCAATCAGCTGAAGTTCAGTTTAGTCTTTACTTCAGTCGTGTCATGAATCAAACATCAGACTGAAAACACGTCGTTATAAAGACACCGTCTCCTGACTTAATCACTGTAGAGCTGCTCCTGTGTATCAGCAGCTCACGGAACTGAACCAGAACCTTCTCTGACCCAGTTGGCTCCGTGTTGGTTCTGGTGCTGTGTTGATGTAGTTCACTGAGCTTTAACACAAAACTACCTGAGGTTTGACTTTAATTACAACAAACTGACAAACATCATGTGTGAGATTCTGACCCAGTTCAGACCGGATCAGTACTTTATCTGTCTCTTCAGATTCTCCTGACCTTGCTTTCTACTGGCAGTCAAACGGTGACTGCAGATTCCTACTGCGCTGGGATGACATGACAGATCCCTGAACTACTCTACAGTGAGCACCACAATTTTTTGTTGCATTGTGGGAGTTTTCTGACAGCGTGATTGGCTGATGCCTCGACTGCAGCTCTTCTTCGCTGCTTGCCGTCACTAAGCTCCTCCCACCACAACCACAGACACACACAATAATAACTAGTGCAAGTGAGCTCACACACTCACACACCCACACAATCAGCCAGTAGGCTGCTGTTAGCTCCAGCACACACACACACACACACACACACGCAGACTCAAAGTGAGGGTGCATTTGTTTGTCACACAGTTACATCCCAGAGGGGCGGGTTAGTTACAGCCCTATCAGAGTTAGGGTGCGCTTCTTTACCACTCTCATGCTCCAGAGGGGGGAGTCCGGTGGGCGGGGCTTAGGGCTGTCCCACCCGCCCTCCCCCATGGAATCCTGGGAGGAGGAGGGGGGGCTCACCGCCCTGCGACTATTCCACCACGAACCCTGAGTTAAGGGGGAGGAGGAGGAGGAAGGTGGATGAAGGCCAAAGAGGGTGAGGAAAGGGGGAGGAGGAGAAAGAAAAGAGGAAGTGGGGGACAAAATGCAGTAACATAAATGCAACAGCCACAAAACCAAAAGTCAAACTGAAAAAGAATCAAAACAACACAAGGTGACAATGTTACCATGCCAACAACATGCAGCCAATCAGAGACAGACAGTCACACTGGGACAAACATTAATCTCTACCAGACAAACCAACCAGTCAGGTGAACCGTCTCCCCAAAGAGTTTCCTCTGATCGTCTTCATCACGCACGAGAGGAGTCTGGAAGCAAAGCTCCAGGCTAAAGCCGAGCTAGCTCCAGGATAATGCTAAGATAGCTGCAGGTTAACGCTGACTTGCTGAAGGCTAACGCTATGCTAGCTGCATTGTTTACAGACACGCAGGACTCACACAAGTGGAATTAAAAGCTAATGATGCTGGGTGGGGCATTGGTTCTGAATGAAGGACCATCTTTAGTGGGTGGCACTGCAGATGATACTCGCTCTGTGAGTGTGTGAGGCCCAACACTATGTTAGAGTTGCCATTGCTGCTTGGCACTTCTTGTGACTTGTTGTGACCCGTGACGGATCCACATCCTCTCCTGCCAGCAGCGTACATGGCTGAAACACCTGATGAGTGTACGCCAACTTTTAGCAATACAGTAGAAACAGATACGATCCAGGCTCAGTCAACAGGCTGTAATCCAGATCAATGCCACATCTGTCGAGGCTGCTGAGTCTCAACACACACACACATTCAAAACTCACACTGAAAAACAAACAGCTTCATGCAATGGTGTGTGTGTGTGTGTGTGTGTGTGTCAACCAAACATGCTGAAGAACAGAAAGAGTGATGCCGTATCAGTGAATGACAGGTGAGGAGGAAGAGGAGGATGCAGAGGAACTCTGCGGTTCTACATGTTCGTCGCTGCCTAACAACATATTTCCCATCAGCCCTGGAGAGAAGACAGCTGCCTGTTCACACTTCGACCAGTGTGAAGAGGAACCCAACACCTGGAACCGACTTTAACATGACGCTCACTAATGTATTACTGATGATAATAAGTCTAACATTAATAATAATAATAATGATAAGTCTGATGCAAACAGAGAGAACTTCTTGAAATGAAGAAAAATGTAAAGAAACTGGTTGAGAAAATGATTATTATGGTCTGTTCACTCTGAAGGCAAAGAGAAATTCTGCATGTTTACATGCCACAAGAGTCGGATTACTTTACTGTACATCAACTCTGAGTGAATTCAGCCCTCAGCAGGGACTCTGGTTCTGGTTCTGGTTCTCTATGTCTCAGCACGTCTGGATTTGCACCCACTCTCCTCCTCCGGTGAAGTTCCACAGTATGTGCAAATATTTTGCTGAGAGTTGAACATTTTCAACTCACACAAATATGCTAACGTCGAGAAGTTTGCCCATTTCAAAGGCCCAACGTAAAGAGTCATCATCTTTGCTTCCTGGGGAACACACTCAAAACTGACAGCGTTGACTCAATAACAGGAGTATAAACTTAAAGGTTTACATTTTAGACTTCATGTTAGTTTTGTCTGTGCTGTTGTGGATGTTTACTTGAGAAATATATATATATATATATATATATATATATATATATATATATATATATATATATATATATTTAATCTAAAACAGACACAAAAAAACAAAACATATTTATCTGACACTTTTCATTCATCCAAGACATTTAAAGAAACATTTAAAATCACAACAGGGACAAACAATCAATAATTATCATGAATTCACCGGATGCCAATCAAAATGTATCAGCAGTCTGAGGAGATCAATTTAAACTTTATTAATTGATTCGTAAGTTGACTGTTACTTTCATGTGAGCGTGTGTGTGTGTGTGTGTGTGTGTGTGTGTGTGTGTGTGTGTGTGTGTGTGTGAGCAACACACGCACACACTAGAGGGCAAAGGTCACGTACCTGTTTGATCCTGGCTCGGCCGGGGGAGAACTTCCTCTTGGTAATGGCCGGTTTACCCATACCGATTTTAGGAGTGAGGGGGAGAATGGTGGTGGGAGCCTGAGGCTGGGAAAAAAAAGTATAAAAGGAAAGGTCAGTCACCAGGAGGAGAACACAAGGAGCACACAGTCACCAGGAGGAGAACACAAGGAGCACACAGTCACCAGGAGGAGAACACAAGGAGCACACAGTCAACAAGAGGAGAACACAAGGAGCACACAGTCACCAGGAGGAGAACACAAGGAGCACACAGTCAACAAGAGGAGAACACAAGGAGCACACAGTCAACAGGAGGAGAACACAAGTAGCACACAGTCAACAGGAGGAGAACACAAGGAGCACACAGTCACCAGGAGGAGAACACAAGGAGCACACAGTCAACAGGAGGAGAACACAAGTAGCACACAGTCAACAAGAGGAGAACACAAGTAGCACACAGTCAGTGGGAGGTGTTGTAAGATTTACCTTGGAGAGAGGTGGTGACTCTCTGTCTGGGGGGGAGTACCCAAGGGATGGTGAGAGTGGAGAGAGAGGAGGTGGGGTGATGGGAATTCTGACAGGGGAGGTCTCAGGTGACGCTTCAGTGGAGAAAGGAGACTGCCTGAGACGGATGGAGAGGTCATCTGATGGCCTGGAGGAGCAGGGAGGACGTCTGAGACTACGACCCTTCCCTCGGCGGGAGAATGTAGGCAGGCTGGGAGAGGAGAGGTGCAGGAGGGAGGGGGGAGGAGATGAGGCCATCAGCTCCATCACCTCCATGTCCAGAGAGGGGTCCAGATCCAGCACAGGGCTGACTGGCTCCTCCTCCTCCCCATCTGACTGGTCGACCTGCAGAGTGCCCTCCTTTGCGTCATCCACTTGGTCCTCACCCATCCTCTCAGATGGTCCCTCCCCCTGCTCCTCCTCCTCCTCCCTCATTGGCTGTTGCCTGGAAACCACATCACTAGCAGCTGAGCCGTGTGATGCCGTTGGCTCTGGTGTATCAGGAGGCTCCTCATCCCTATCTGAAGGCTCAGCAAGTGACTGGTGCTCATCTTTGGTGGGTTCTGTTGCCCTCGCAACAGGTTCAAACTGGCTCTGTGATTGGCTGTCATCATCCACCGATGTTACATGACAGGATAGTGTTTTGTCCTCTGGCTCCGCCTCCACTCCCTTTCCCATCTCCGCTTGTCGTTGATTTGTTACTTCCTCCTCCTGGGGGCGCACCTCAAGAGGGGGGGAGCTGGAGGTGAGTAAGGCAGTCCTGTGGGGGGAAGAGGGAGAGGCTTCTAGAGAGCCAGCTCTAGAAAGAGGAGGAGGAGGAGACTGTGGTGAGGTGAAGGGGGAGGCAGGCGGTGAAGATGAGAGGGAGAAGGAGGGCTGCTGAGGGAGTAAGGCAGAGAGTGGTGTGATGGTTTGGGGGGAGTGAGGGGCAGAATGTGAGAGGACGGGGGAGGCAGCAGCCTCAGTGTGAGGAGAAGACTGATGGTCTTCTTTCAGAACAGATCCCAGCTGGACTCCTGCAGAGAGAGAGAGAGATCAGGTCAGGAGTTCCTCAGTGTGTCTCAGGTTCATCCTCACACTAGGTTCATGCCTGGCACCCACAATAAGCATTTTCAAACCCTAAAACAGACGTTTGAAAACGCTGCCAGGAACCTTATGAGAGTGGAGACAAACCACATAGTAAATAGAAAATCTATTAAAATCCAGAAAATGCTTTATCACAGCTGAACTAGGTAACATATCAGACAATCGTGTTGCTGCATTGACATGACTGCTCAGCTGAGAGATGCAAGACAGTTTTAACTGATGAACGACAAGATGATGGTGGATGGCTTGTTGTTCAAACCCAGTGCAAACAGGCAATCTGATGAAGTCAACGAGGGAAAAGGAGTCGGGTACCTCACTGAGAAGTTGGCGTTGTGCAGCCTGTTGTCTACATCTCTTCATCTAACAGCACCTTCTTGGTGTATATTCTCACTGGCTGAATAAAACTGACAAACTTAAAACTGTTCCTCTGTCAACAAATGCAGAAAACAAATGCTGTTTTGCTATGTAGATGCATAGCAGTGCCGTTGTTCATTAAAATGTTGCATTTCCTGTGACTAGCGTACAGTAAAATACACTTATGTTCCACCAAATAAATGTATTAATGTTAAGCAGCAGTATAAGGAAATGTTTGGTTTGCTTCAGCAGTAGGAATAGGAAAACTTTTTTGTATAGCAGAACTATATGTAAAACCCTATTTAGAGCTGAAGTCACAGAACTTTTTACATAGTTTAATTCACATTTGACTGGTGATTACACACAAGGGCCTTGTCGACATGACTGCCAAATGGCAAGACAGGGTTGTGTTTTAGTCTGTTTGATTTTTGGCCTGAGAGTCTGCTTCCTGTTTATATTGCCACACACATGCCCATTGTGTGAAAACTCGCGATATTTTTTTAAACTAGAGTTTTAAATTAAAACACTCTAGTGTGATTGTACCCTGAGTATCAGAATTAATCCACTTAAGGTACCTGCACAAAACAGTATTACAGGTAAGTGTTGATGGTGCTGCTGCTTCCCACCTGCAGGAGGACAGTTTGAGCTGCTGCGTTGATCCTCCTCGCCCTCAAGTTCTTGTTCTCCTCCTTCTTCTGCACTGTCAACAAGCTTCTCATCTTCTGGCCTATCCTTTGTCTGATAGGAATCCCCCGCCTCCTCCTGCTGCAGAGCTTCTCCCTCCATATTCTTCTCCTCTTCAGTCTTCCTCTCTTGCAACATCTCTTCCTGAACCTGAACCACGCAGATGCCTGAAACAAGAGGGAGATAAGTTCAGCAAAATTAAAAATCTGGAGCAAGTAATAATTTTGTCTATATACCAGAATTATCAATGTCTATCCAACATATGAAACTTTTCAAAAGAATTGTTCCATGATGTGTTTGACTGGTACTCACCCAAAGTGGCTACAGACTCTGCTTCCATCTGTGTGTGTTGCTGGGGGCTGACCATAGATGGGCATCCAGGACCAGCATCAGCGTCAGGCTGCAAAGGGCTAGTAGGACCAGTAATAGCAGTTGTTTCCAACTGCTCAGAGTTGGCAAAAACAGGGCTTACAGAACTGGCAACAGGGCTGAACTCAAACCTCAAAGGGCTACCAGGACCAGGACAAGCCTCAGGCTTCACAGGACTGGCAGCTACAGGACTAGGGTTAATCTGTGTAATGCTTGATTGCATTGGACCAAGACCAGGACTTGCGACTGGGCTACTGCGCACAGAGCTAGCTTGAGCTTGTTGGGTTTGAGGAGAGAGTGTCTCAGCAGAGCTAACCTGTGAGGGAGCAGAACTATAGGACGTTTCACTATTGCTGCATGTGCTAGGCATCGCTGTGTTATCCTGAGTGGGACTAGAATGGACAGGGCTTGCATGGTTCAGGGTAGACTGGGTGGAAGTAGCATCAACAGGGGTGGCTGATCTTTCATACTGAGGGCTACCCGAGGCATTGCTCTGTTGGCTTTCAACAGCAGAAGCGTTGGTGGTATGAAGAGGACTAACTTGTGAATGGCTAACTGGGCTTGGACATGCCTGGTTGGGGCTAACAGCAGATGAGTCATCAATCAGGGAACTGGCAGATTTTGGGCTTGTCTGTCTAATACTGTCTACAGGTCTCAAAAGGTCAGAATCAAGTTGAACCACACTGTGAAGAACAGATGTCTGAACTGGACTGGCCACCAGGTCCACATCAGGACTAGCCACAGTGGGGCTTAGCTGTGCCACAGTGGGGCTAGAACTGGTTCCAGTGTCAGGACGTGGGCTGCAATGGGGGCTACCTATGGGGGTAAAATATCTTTCAGTGGACTGAGCTGGACTGTGTGGCGAGCTAACACAAGCGATATTAGCAGGTGCAGGGCTACTGTGTGGTGTGCTAGCTAATGAGGGCATCTGTCTTTGGACTGGGCCTGAGTGGGCACTACTAGAGGTGCTTTGTATGTGAAAAGGACTAGCTTGACCAGCAGGACTAGACCTTGGTGGACTGTGGATGACGGTAACATCAGTTAAACTAACAGACTGGGAAGTTGTCTGGCCACTATGGCTCAGACTGTGGCTCACTGAGCTACTAGCTGGGTTAGCATCAGTCAGCCTACAGTGTTGAGGACTAAAGCTAGCTGGAGATGACAGGGGGCTCTTCTGTTCTGCAGAAGATTCTGAGGGACTGCAAGTAGAACGGACATATGAGGGACTTGACTGACTATGACGTGTGGGACTTTGGCTTGCAAATCTGCAAACAGAGGGATCAGTTCTCTCTTGAGCGTGCAGGGAGCCCCTCATACTATCACCATTGTTAGTTTCTGTGTGGACTGGGGTAGTATGACCTGAACTGTCCGGAGAAGAGTTAAGATGACTGGTCAGCTGGTCGGGGTGGTCAATAGCTACCTCCATCTCCTCAACTTGACATGAGATGGTGTGAGCAGGTCTAGCCAGTACTGCCGAGGGACTAGCTGGTTGTATTAAGGATTTAACTGGTGGTGCTACTGGGTTGATTGGTTGCACCAAATTGCTGACATGTGTAGGGCTAGTCACCATTTGTATGGGGCTAGCACAGGCCAGAAGAGACCTGGCAGGGATAGTAGGCATTTGACTGGCATGTTTGGGTCTTGAGCTAGCCGAGCTATTTTGGATATGTATGAGGTTGGCTTCACCTTCAATAGCTTCTGTGCAGCGTGATGGGCTGTCACCAGAGGGAGTCTGATGACTGTGGCTAGCTAGGCGAGGAATTACCTCTGTTTCATCAGCACAAGGTGAGCAAGTTAGGCTACTGTGTTCCATTGAAGTGCTATTGTGAACAAGGCTTTCTGGTTTGGGCATGGCAGGTATGTGAAGGGGGCTATAATGGTCTGGGCTTAGTGCGCTACTCTGAAGAGGACTAAGCTGGTCTGGTTTGCCATCTGTGCCATGGCTATGAGGCCCAGGGCAACTTTCCAGTGTTTGGCCATCAAGGTTAGGACTCAGCTGCATAGGGTTATGATGCAAGGACTTCATCTCCATGGTGCTGGTTTGGGTGCATTCCTTTGTGACTCTTGACTGTGTAGCAAGCTGAGATGATGGTAGGCTTAACTGTGGCCTAACAGTCTGTGAAGAGTGGACCAGTACTGGGCTTGCAGGTTGTGACAGACTACACTGTCTGGCTCTGAGTGGGGCCGGTGATGGGCTACATGGAGCTGAATTAGGCCTCAGTGAGGTGCATCTCCTTGGTGTTTGTGCAGACCTCAAGTAGACTGGTGAGAGGTCATGGTCCAGTGTGGAAATATCCCCTGCAGCCTCTAATCGCAACTGAGCAGGGCTGCTTGATCCAGGGTTCTCCTGGTCCAGTGTAAGTTTAATATCCTCTGTGGGACTCTGTGGAAGCGAGGTGCCTACGTGTACAGGACTTGTTATAGGACTGTGTCGTATTTGTGGGGGACTGTGGTGAGGCTGTGTGATGACATCAGTACTACACAATCTATTAAGCTGTGTCTGTGAAGTGTAGTCCTGCACAAGACTGTGTGGTGGAAGGCTTTGCTGAGGTTCGACAGACCCTGGCAGCGCCTGGGATGGACTAAGCCCCGTCTTGGTCGGACTGTGTGGAGAGTGTGCATAGCTACGAGACATGGGAAAACCTTGTGTTGGACTCAGCTGAGACTCTGTGGCCATAAGCTGATCCTCTGTGGAATTCTGAGTATGGCTATGAGAGGTGCAAATTAGCTGGTGAGGACTGTGCTGAGCCTGTATCAAAGTCACTTGCGTAGGACATTTTTGCAGCTCAGCAGTACCCTCTGGGCATGACATAAGACTTTTAAGGGGTTGTGCTGGGCCAGAGTGAGACTGTGTAGGGCTTTGCCGACGCTCTGCTGGACTTAAGTGAGGAGAGGTGTGGCTTTCCTGGTGTTCTGTAAGACCCAGTTGAGATGGTGTACAGCTTTGTTGGAACTCTTTTTCAGTATCAAGGTAAGATGCCGAAGGACTTGTTTCAAGCTCTGTGTGATCAAGTTGAGATGGCAGTGGACTTTGTTGAAGCTCTTTTGGATTAGAACCAGACAGCAAAGTACTGCACTCAAACTCTGTGGGTACAGGCTGAGTTGGTGCAGGACTACGTTGGTGATCTGTTTGTTCACGGCAAGATGGTGCAGGACTACACTGGAGCTCTGTGTGTTCAGGTGGGGATGTTGCAGAGCTAGCGGGAATCTCTGAGGTTTCAGGCTGAGATAGCACAGGACTACGCTGGTGATTTGTTTGTTCAGGGTGAGGTGGCACAGGACTGGGTTGGAGTTCTATGGGTTCAAGGTGAGATGGGGCAGGACTGGTTTGGAGTTCTGTGGGTTCAAGGTGAGATGGGGCAGGACTGGGTTGTGGTTCTGTGGGTTCAAGGTGAGATGGGGTAGGTCTGGTTTGGATTTCTGTGGGTTCAGGATGAGATTGGGCAGGACTGGGTTGTGGTTCTGTGGGTTCAGGGTGAGATGGAGCAGGACAGGGTTGTGGTTCTATAGGTTCAGAGTGAGATGGAGCAGGACTGGGTTGAAGTTTCATGGGTTCAGGGTTAGATGGTACAGGACTATGTTGGTGCTCTGTGCTTTCAGGATGAGATGGCGCAGGACTATGTTGGAGCTCCTTGGGTTCAGATGGTTCAGGAGTACGTTGGAGTTCTGTAGGTTCAGGCCGAGATGGCTCAGGACCATGCTGGAGCACCTCAGGTTCAGGGTTAGATGGCGCAAGACTATGTTGGACCTCCATCAGTTCAGAGTGAGACTGCACAGGACCATGTTGGAACTCCATGGGTTCAGATGGTACAGGACTATGCTGGAGCTCCTCAGGTTCAATGCGAGATGGTGCAAGACTGGGTTGGAGTTCTGTGGGTTCAGGGTGAGATGACACAGGACTAGTTTGGAGCTCCATGTTTTCAGAATGAGATGGCGCAGGACTATGCTGGAGCTCTTCGGGTTCAGGATGAGATGGCGCTGGACTGTGCTGGAGTTCTAAGGGGTCAGGGTGAGATGGCGCAGGACTGGGTTTGAGATCTGTGGGTCCAGAATGAGATGGCGCCGGACTATGCTTGAGCTCTATGTGGTCATGGTGAGATGGTGCAGGACTATGCTGGAGCTCTGTGGATTCAGGGTTAGATGATGCAGGACTAAGATGAAGCTCTAAGGGGTCTGGGTGTGATGGCGCAGGACTATGCTGGAGCTCTGTGGGTTCAGTGTAAGTTGGCGCAGGACTAAGCTGAGGCTCTAAGGGGTCAGGGTGAGATGGCGTACGACTAAGCTGAAGCTCTGTGGGATCAGTGTAAGTTGGCGCAGGACTAAGCTGAGGCTCTAAGGGGTCAGGGTGAGATGGTGCAGGACTATGCTGGAGCTCTGTGGGTTCAGGGTGAGATGGCGCAGGACTATGCTGGAGCTCTGTGGGTTCAGGATGAGATGGCGCAGGACTATGCTGGAGCTCTGTGGGTTCAGGGTGAGATGGCGCAGGACTATGCTGGAGCTCTGTGGGTTCAGGGTGAGATGGCGCAGGACTATGCTGGAGCTCTGTGGGTTCAGGGTGAGATGGTGCAGGACTATGCTGGAGCTCTAAAGGGTCAGGGTGAGATGGTGCAGGCGAGGGCTGGAGCTCCATGGGTTCAGGGTGAGATGGTGCAGGACTAAGATGGAGTCCTGAGGGTTCAGGGTGAGATGGCGCAGGACTAAGATGGAGCCCTGAGGGTTCAGGATGAGATGGCGCAGGACTAAGCTGGAGCTCCATGGGTTCAGGGTAAGATGGCGTAAGACTTTCCTGTGATGATGTACAGAGGGTCTTGGCGGGACTCTGAGGTTGCTCTGAAAAGACGAGCTGGACTGGGCTATCAGTGGTATGACTGATGGGTTGAGCTTCTACATGACCTGGAATTGGTGGCTGTGAAATGCTAATAGATGGTGCCTGTGTGGAACTGAGCGACATGGCTAGAGTAGGACTGTCTGGGGTTGAAGCGTGTGAGATTAGTTCCTCCTCCTGAGGCCTGCAGGTGGAGCAGACGTAATTTTCAGACCCTGCCCTGCCCTCCCCAGCCTGGACAACACACTCTGTGTGGACACACCTATAACACACAAAGGTAAAACATTTATGTTTAATGAATTTTAATCATTCTCAAAGAAAGTTCAGCGCACAAGGCAACACACACCTGTTGTTTCCTATGCAAGACTAAACAACAGTGGTGTGTTCACACGTACCAGGACTGTCAGCATTTACAGGCATTAACTCTACCTTTACTGTCCATCAGGTATACACTACAGGTGAATCGACTACTCAATGACTGTCATTCAAGTGAAGTAAAATGTGAGGTAGCTGCAGGAAGTGTTGACTGCAAAATAAACACCAGCTGAAATGTGTGTGTGTGTGTGTGTGTGTGTGTGTGTGTGTGTGTGTGTGTGTGTGTGTACCTATAGCAGCAGATACAAGTCAGAGAGTCCTGTGGTGTGTCGAGGTCGGGGGCATGGTCACAGAGAGGGCAGGGCAGGGCCAGGTCACATGACTCACAGAGAAATGGGTGATTGGCCCATTGGCCTGATGACCTCACACCACAGCGACGACAGATTCTGCAGTTCTGGAGGAGAGAGTTTTAAAACACACACACACAAAACACAAGTTTGTCCAAAGTTCAACACTGAGGTGAACAGAAGCGTGTTGTGTGTTTTTATCTCACCTTGCAGGTCCAGCTGGCGCTCGGTGTGTGATCCAGAGGTGGTGTTAGACAGTGCGTGTGGTAGGCTTTATCACAGCGATCACACACAAGCAACACTCCATCATCCCCTCGCAACCTAACACACACACACACACACACAAAGATATTTGTCACTTTTCAGTCGCCCTGTTTAGCGACCTCAGGTTTCTCTCTTCAGCTTACCTTTTGGCCGTTTAGAACAGAAGTAGACGCTTTTAAATACAAATGTGATCAGAGAGCATTTTGTGTGAACCAGCTCATTTACAGCACAAGGCGGCCCGCAAACCACCTCTTGGATGGGTGTGTGGACAAGAACAACAGTTATTGGCAGGACTATGCTGAAGCCAATGTGCACTCATGTCTTGTGAGTGTTGTTGTGGCTCTCAGACGCTGTGGACACATTCACACCAGCACCCAGGAAAAGCAGACGTAACGGGTCTTTAAAACTTTGACATACAGTGGCTGTATATCTGTGCCTCCATCATGAATATGCTGATTAGTGTTGGTGTTTAAAGAGGAGTAACACACTGCAGGAGGAGACACAGCTGAGTCTGTCTCTGCCTGCAGTGTACAGACATACAACATGATTGACTAAAGATACTGTGCAGTGTGCCCATTTACGTCTTCTCATCACAAGACAAACAGCTGGAAGTCATGTTTCCTTCCTCACATATTTAAGTGCTGTAGGCTGCTGTCAGACACCGTTTCATCTATCAAACATCAGGTTATCATGAAGCTGCATTAAATGATTTTTGGGCCTCTAGGGGACAGCAGCACTCCTCGACTGATGACTTCATGTTTGTGTCTCCTGATGATCTTAGTGCAGCTCCTGATGAAACATCTGTCTCTGTAGCTGCTAAACAGTCCGCTGTGTTCACCAGCTAGTCTCTAACTGAGTCCGTCTGCTGTCTGTTGAGACTCAAACAAATCAGGGAACATTTTGTGAAGGCTGATCTATCAATAGTAAGAAACACTGGCAGGTTGGTCTATAATGGAAATAATAATGAATTGTGTGTGTTTCTGTTTACCTGCAGCTCTGACACGTTCGACACCGATGACACTGCCAGCCAGCCCGGCACAGGGAGGAGGGGACCAGAGGGGGGTCCAGGCAGCTGCCATGGTAATGGTCACCACAGCAACAACACATCAACAGACCGCTGACATCACCGCCGCCCGAACACAGCACACACTGTGAGGACACTGGGAGAGAGACAAGGTTCCATCAGAAACCATGACCGAATGTTTGTTTCTGTCCACTCAGCCAGTTCACTGACTGATGGCGATGAGGAGGGGGTGGAGCCAATTCTGCAGTGGGCCCCTTTAAACCAGAAGAAGACGACACAACGACATGGCTTTGTTCATTAAACGGACAATATGTCATTTCTGTCAACAAGGGGCACTCCATGAAAACAGAGGGGGGTAGAACCAGACCAGTTGGAGGAATAAGTTTCATCAGGTTCTGATCCGGAGCTGTTTACCGACGGGAGCAGAGCTCAGAGATGACTTTTTTAGTTGGAGGGAAAATGGAATTTACTTCATGAAGGTAACGCCAAAGAGGAGACAGAGAACCAGAACCAGAGTCTCTGCTGAGTGCTGACTTCACTCAGAGCTTCACCTCAACTCTCTAATGTTCTAAAGTGTTCTTCTGGTTCTGTTGGGTCTGGTTCTCAGACTTCCTTCCTCTCTGACTCTCCTGAAGTTACAGACAGACGAGCAGATGAAACTCAGCGTCACCTCGAGGACTCTGGAGGATTTCTCTGCTGGAACTTTGATGGGAACATTTGAGATGATGTGAGAACAGAACTCAACAACACACAGAACAAAGGTCCAGTTGGTTTAGTGCAGAACTCTGACAGATCATATGATTTAAAGAGGTCAGGACAAAGGTCAAACAATGGAGGACATGATGGAAATCAAATTTCTGTAGGAAGGTTACAGTCTCATCATCACTGCACACTCATCTGATGTTTACATATTCATGACATCATCAGCTGTTCACTCGTCTGTTGCAACAGCTTTTACCGCTCAGACAGGAAACAGTTTGAGAGTGTGTACCTGTGTGTGTGTGTCTTGTACACAGTGTGTGTCTCTGGGTCCAGTCCTGGTGAGCGCCGGCGGCAGCAGCACAAGGGAAGTGGTAGCTCCGCCCACAACTCATCTCCTGGCAACGAAGTGACGCCCCGAGCCGACGGCAGAATGCACACACCTGGAGAGGTGGGAAACGAGGCGGGGCTTAGTGAGCCGGTATACAACTGTATGTGTGTAGTTACTAATCAAACACTACACTGACCTGCGTGCTTCCTAAGTCGATGGCTTTGTCCACGTAGAGCAGTGACTGGCCTTCTCCGCGACACACCCCCTCTGACCAGGCTGCACACTGCAGGTGAGCACAGCACTGACCTGCGCACATGCGCGCGCACACACACACACACGTACACACATACACACACAGAGTCAGGTTCACCTGAAAGGACAGATTGATGCTGACAGGAGTTCAGGAGGTGAAGAGGGGCTGGAAGACAGGAGGAGGACAGGAGGAGGACATTAGCTTCCTGTACCTGTGAAGTCAAACAGTGACTGGACGTTGATGTCGTGTGGAAGACCGACGGGTCCAAGCTGCTCCACAAACTCTGAGGAGGACTCCTCTGAAACATCAGGGTAGACAGTGATCAATAACACTGATCAGACTGTCAGAGCACCAACATGATTATTAAAAATCTGTGAGTTACTCAGCACAGGAATTTTAATTGATCCACAAACAGGATTCAGAGGTTGATTCTGAGATATTCCCGTAATAATGAGCTTTATATGAAGCTGAAGAGTTCTGTGAGTCACTCAGAGCCCAACACACCACATACACCAGAACCAGAACCAGTCAGCTGGGCTCAAACTCCATCAGGAGGACTGATTCTAAATCTGATCATTCACAAAGATCAGACAGTGAGTACTCACCACACTGCTCTGGACTGCCGCACCTACAAATGCATGCACGCACACACACACACGCACGCACACACGCACACAAACACAGATTTAGCGTTACTGTCTTGGTTCATTGAAACAGTAAAATAAACAGGTGAGTTCACTCATTTCTTATGGAAATATGAGCATGTCTACCAGAGTTTAGACTAGACTTGATGGAGGCTGAACAGGAAGTGAGGTCACTCACGTGAGCAGGGCCTGGTCACCGCGGTAGCAGTGGTCGTGGCAGTCATTGTCTCGGTCAGAGGAGGCGCGGCGGTTGAGGATGTGGAGCGGGATGTAGCCCGGTGTCGGGCCGAACACCACCAGGCGGCCCTGACCCAGAGGAGGCGCGTCGCCACGGTAACAGAAGGCACACTGCTTCAGACTGCGGGGCGAGAGACGGAAACAGGTACGAGAGAGAGAGATGGATTAATGAAACTCAGCTGAGTCCAGTTACACTGCTTCCTGTTCCTGCTGTAACCATGGAAACACAAGTCAGCAGGTTCAACGCACCGTTTTTTGGTGTGTCCCAGGCTCGGTGTGGGCGAGGCCCCGGAGTCCTCCGACAGGGGGGACAGCGAGTCGTCGTCATCCAGCCGGGGGCAGGGGGACACCGGAGGACTGGAGCAGGGACTCAGGACCAGGATCTGCTCCAAGGGACTGGCCGCACCCCCCTCTGTCTCCATGGGGGCGGAGCCTGGGCTGTGGCCCGGGCTGTGGATTGGGCCGTGGCTCGGGCCGTGGATGGGGCTGGGCCGGTCCCCTTCCACAGGATCAGGAGGGGGGCTGGGTCTGGAAGCTGGGCTGTAGACTGGGCTCAGGTCTGGGGAAGGGGGAGGGGGATTAACTTGAGGTCCCCTCCCAGGACTGGAGGTTGGGATGGGGGCAGCAGGAGCTGAGCTGGTCCTGTCCTCCTCCTCTGCATTGGGAGGTGGTTGTGGGCTGGACTTTGCCACTGTGGGGTCACGATGAGGTGGGTCAGGGTCCGGCTCAGGTTCTGGAGTGAGGCGGTCCTGGCTTGATTCAGGGGCAGGGGCAGGGTTTATGTTGGATTTTCTCCTGGAGGTGGACCGACGGCGTCCTGGTGTCTTCTCCTTCAGCTCTACACACACACACACACACACACACACACACACACACACACAGTTTAAATGTTAAAAACACTTTGACTTCTCTAACGTGTCTCGTCACTTCTCTCATTTGCTCCTCAGCTAATCCCAGTGGAGACATGAGGAGCACATGAGCGAGGATAGGATTTGGATTTGGACAGAACTTTAAACAAAGTTCTGATGGTTTGAATGAAGTTTGGACCAAAAACAAGTCACAGCTGTTGTCAGCAAACAGAGCTGAGTCTCAGGTGGATCATACACACCCGTCTTCTGGGGGGGTTTCTTCTCCATGGCGTCCATGCTCTCTTCGTCCTCTACCTGGGCTCGGCCTCGGCTCCGCCCCCTGCACACAAACACCTGGTCAGTTTCACTGATCAGACTCTCAGTGTGACCCTGAACAACAGCGTCACAACAAGTGCCCACTGGAGACTTTCAGTCAAACACTGAGTGAGAAATAAATCACAAGATGGTGAAGCAGATTCTTTAAAAAGGGTCAAATGTCAGAATTCTAGTTGGAAACATTCAAAATAAAAAATAAAAATATCAGCAGAATGTAAATAAACAGCAGTTTTCAAATTATGATATCTTGTTTTTATGATGCAGTGATGTCTACTGAAGTTAGCGTGCTAACAAGCTAGCTGCCAACAGTCCTGATCCAGAGCTCCTGTGCTGGTGGGGTAAACACCAACACTCCCCTGATCCTCGAGCTCCCGCTCAAATCCTGCTTTTAAAAGGTGCCCTCACAGCTGGAGGTCGAAGTCCAGGAGCCACAACCTCGAAGTCTGTTCTCCACCTGCTGGTGATACACGGCAGCAGTACACCTCTAATGGAGGAAGGCAGGGCCGACCCAAACACTGCGAGGCTTCTGCTGTTAACATCATCGTATGAATGAGGGAGACATCATTCCAGCAGGACCGAGCAGAACCGGAGCTCATAAAAATCCTCCAGGTCCACAACTGCACAACATTCACTCGTTCTAATTACATCAAGAAGCAGGACTGTCATGAACCAATCAGCAGTGACAGTGTCATGTTAGCTAGTTAGCTACCGAGCGCTCAGCACACTGGTTGGGATCGTTTTATGTTTGTTCTGAAAAAAAGGCCATAAAACAGAGTTCTTATAAGCCTTAGTCTTAAGTGTGAACGCTTAACGCTACACCGCAATCCCAGCAGGAACCAGGACACACCTGGACCTCAACACACAACAGAGACCGGGCCTCAGTCAGACATCTCATTTTTATCTGCTGAGACTCTGACTCAAAATTCAGGAAGAGCTCGGCATGTTAAGGATTAACAAGTGTGGGAAGATGCTGGTTGGTGGTTGGATAGCGCTCTAAAGCACGCTGTTCTGTGATTGGTTAAGTGGTCAGGAGGGATTGTGATTGGTGGTTCACTGTGCAGCTAACGCACATGGACCCAAGAACCCTAAAACCAGATGACATCATGCTGTGACAGGACGGCGTCAGTGTTTCTCTGGTATCATATTCATCGCGTCTCACTTGATGTCGATGCTAAACAATTTGTGAGGCCCGACAGAACTAACAGAAACCAATGGGTCAGAACTGTTAGAACAGTAAAATTTACCTTTTGGATATGAAAGGCTAACACTCATCATTTTGGTGGACAGTTTTGTAAATTTTGTCATAATTATCACATTGATGCAGAAGAAGTGTTGTGTGAGTTCACTTGACCTTTGACCCCAAGACTGTAACGCGACGACGTCTGAGACAAATCAAGACGTTTCCTCAACGTGACCCAGAGACGAGACGCCTCCCGACACAAAAACACCTTGAACAGGTGTTCAGGTAAATACAATGACATCACAGCATGAAAACCTGAGCAACACCAGAGAGCGACACACACACCCTCCTGTGTGTGTGTGTGTGTGTGTGTGTGTGTGTGTGTGTGTGTGTGTGTGTGTGTGTGTGCGCGCGCAGCAGGAGGTAAAACCTGGAGTAGACTCGGTCCAGCTAACACCTCCTCCTCCTCCTCGCTGCTCATTACCCAGCATGCAACTTAACCACTTCCTCTCCAACCGATTGCACTCACCACAACACACACACACACACACACACACACACACACAGTCTTCACTTCACGCCCTCTGAGTGTGACATATCAACAGTGTGATGAACTTGAGTTATCAGTTTCCAGCTGATCCCTGATCAGATTTATTGATGACAATGATTCTCAACTCGTCTGTAGAATCTGTTTCTGTTACACTGCAGTTCATCGTCTGTTTCCTCAACTCTGTGCTCCATAGGACAACGCTGTGGATATGTTTGGATCACTGACCGGTCCGGTCGGGTTCTGTCTGTCTGATGACAGCTCGTCAGTCAGGACGTCAGCATATCTACATCAGCTGTTTGGTGACGTCTGAAACACGCTGTCACTGCCATCATCACATCCATCTCCAAAACTCTTAGCTTAGCGTTAGCCTGCAGCGTCACTCCCAGACTCTTCTCCAGCGCAAATGTCATGACCTGATGAAGGGGTGCATGCTGGGTAACCCGCAGAGAAACTACATGCAGAACTGAAGTAATAGTGGAAATGTGGGTCTTTAGTTCATGATCACATCCAAGAGCAGGCTGTGTTAGAGAGCGGATCATCCCCACGTCACACTCAGCTTTATCAGTCAAACTCAAACTGACGGTCAGTTTGTATCAGACATGATGTTTAACACATCCTCAGACACACACACACACCTGTCCTCAGACACACACACACACCTGTCCGCAGACACACACACCTATCCTCAGACACACACACACCTGTCCTCAGACACTCACACACACCTGTCCTCAGACACACACACACACCTGTCCGCAGACACACACACACACCTGTCCGCAGACACACACACCTATCCTCAGACACACACACACACACCTGTCCTCAGACACTCACACACACACACCTGTCCTCAGACACACACACCTATCCTCAGACACACACACACACCTGTCCTCAGACACACACACCTATCCTCAGACACACACACCTATCCTCAGACACACACACACACACCTGTCCTCAGACACACACACCTATCCTCAGACACACACACCTATCCTCAGACACACACACACACACACACACCTGTCCTCAGACACACACACACACCTATCCTCAGACACACACACCTATCCTCAGACACACACACACCTGTCCTCAGACACTCACACACACACACACCTGTCCTCAGACACACACCTGTCCTCAGACACTCACACACACACACCTGTCCTCAGACACTCACACACACACACACCTGTCCTCAGACACTCACACACACCTGTCCTCAGACACTCACACACTCACACACACCTGTCCTCAGACACTCACACACACACACCTGTCCTCAGACACTCACACACACACCTGTCCTCAGACACTCACACACACACACACACACCTGTCCTCAGACACTCATACACACACACACACACACACCTGTCCTCAGACACTCACACACACACACACACACACACCTGTCCTCAGACACACTTACTTCTTCCTTGATTTGGGAGGTGGAGGTGGAGGAGGAGTAGGAGGGGCAGGAGGTGCAGAGCGGCTGCCACTGCCATCTTTGCGAGGTCGACCACGAGGCCTCCTCTCGGGGGCGGGGCTAGTGGCAGCAGCTTTGGCCAGCTGAGCGCTGCGTCCGGCCCGAGTGACTGGAGGGGCCGGTCCTCTGTCCCGAGGCTCCTGAGACTGAGTCTCAGATGGCATTCTGAAACAGAACAGAGAGAGGTTCTGGTTCAGCTCACAGGGAGACACACAGTGGGGGGTCCTCTTGTGAAACTACAGATCAATAACAGATATCCAACAGATTCACAGTTTCTGGGGCTGAAAACTGATAATATGGTTAGTGTTAGTTAGTTTTTATATTGATCACATCTTTCCCTTCTGCATGAGATCGTTTGAGACAGCGCCACAGAGAGACGCCGGTCACATGACCAGGAAGTCACAGTTCAATAATGCAGAATGTGATTGGACACGTGCTGCTGTCAGCTCACATCCAGATGTTGAACAGCTGCAGGTTTGTGGTCGGAACAGTCAGCTATCAGGTCAGTGTGTAAACCTCAGGTACACAGAGACCAGACCTCTACTGACAGGAAGTTCATCCACCAAACCAACCAAAACCCAACTGGTGTCATCATTAACACAAAACATCTGGTTTACACACGGTGATGATTCTGACCTCTTCATATTACATATATTTATAGTTCATTAACCGTTAGTGACAGTTTTTTGAGTGATATCTATAAAATCCATTTATTAAACGATGTTTATTGTAAATTCAGCTTTGATTCAGAAAGTCCTTCTATGATCAGACGACAGCTGTCACATCTTTTCCTGACAGAGACATGAATCCGTCTGCAGAGTCGCACACGTTTGTTCTAATATACAATAATACTGTTTCCATGAAATCTAACTTGTCTCGGAGATGATCTCAGTCATCACCCAGACATCCAGCTGAGGACGACAGTCACTCAACTCCAGCTGCAGACTCGTGACGATGTGAGGCGTGTCCTCTCTGAGGGAGTCGCACTTTCAGGCAATCTGTAGAGTTTAATCATCCTGAGCTCAGAGTCAACTAGAGACCACCACAGTCCACTAGAGTCCAGTACAGCAGACTAAGGACAACCGTGTGACCCAGTGACCCACTGACATGTCATAATGACTGACAGCTCAATCAGCCAATCACAGCACAGCGAGCATACAGAGACCATCAGTGACCTTTGACCCCTGCTGTCTTGTTGATGCTGAGTTTATCTGCTTTTGAATTTGTCCCGAAACAACCTGAACACATTGGTCTGCTCCGATCGTCATCTCTGTTTACTGGATAAATACTGAGGCAGAGGATGTTCAGCAGCCGACACACTCTGAACCATCCGAGTGAACTAGTAACTACATGTATTTAATAAATGTAGTGGAGAAAAAGTAAAGGAAATACTCCAGTACCTGAAAGTTGGACTTCAGATCAGTACTTTGTAATTGTTACAAAATTGTACATTGCTCTTAAAGTTTTGCACTAAAAGTTTCATTTTCACTGGAAATGAATGTCAGATTTCAGCCTCCTTGAACACTAATAATCTGCACCGACCCTGAATGAGCCACATCAGATCAGCCCGGTCCAGATGTTAATCACACACTGAGCATCAGCCTCTAACGTCTGCGTGTTGAACAGCATCTCCATGAAACTCCAGCTGACTACAGATCGCTCCAATCCAACAATCATGTCTTCAAACACCTGAACATCCGTCATTTTCTACCAAACATGACCTGGATGTGTTTATGAGGAGACCAGCAGTTACAGAACACAGAGGTCCATTTACACACCACAACAAAATGTACTACATGTTCTGTGTGTGGTGCCGAACAGCACATCAAAACAAAGAGTTTAGTCTGAATCTGTAAATCGAGTAATAATCAGTCCCTGCAGGATTTCCTGATCTTGCAATCGCACCAATTCATGCAAATTCAACCAATCACCATAATCCTGCTATATTCACCAATCATAGCAGTTCTCTCTGTTCAGGTCATGTCTGACCCGATGACCTCACTTCCTTGTTTCTGGATTTTGGAGATGCAGACATGTTCTCTGCAAACGTCTCGCATTCACCCACAAAACTTTGCGCTACGGCCAGAGCAAAGCTAGTCCCCGATGTTCTGCAGCGGAGCAAAGCTAGTCCCCGATGTTCTGCAGCGGAGCAAAGCTAGTCCCTGATGTTCTACAATCTACAGATTCAGAGGATATTTTCAGCAGAAGTGGCCTCAGCTGATGATGATGACTCAGTGTATCGCAGCCATCAGCAACTATCAGAGCCAAGTTCAGCCAATAACAACAGTTTGGAAAACGTCCTGTCAGCGCTGATTCATTTGTGTAATTAATAAGTCGACCTCTGGTTTGAAGCTAGAAAGGTGGCAGGGTCCACATGTAGAAAACTTTATTAAAGAAATTCAAGTTTTGACTTCTACCCACTTCTTGACTCATCCTTTTATAAACTACGTCCGACAAAGTGAAAACATGACAAAACAACCAGCCTGGAGTCTAAAGCAGCACTATGTAGAAATTAAAACCTATTTAAAAAGCACTGAGTCAAGGGTGACGATACATAGTCTGACTGAGCCTGACTGAGTCTGAATTATCATACGCAATAGAAGACACAATCAAAATGTTACAACTGTACAAGGTTTTGCCACAAACTTTCTCCTGCGTCTCCTCACATCGCTGAAGCTGAGCGACGTTCTGTAAAGTTCAGCTTCAGGTGTTCTGTCAGAGAGCGAGCCGGCTAACCTCCTGTTGAGCACCTGGCTAACTTGAACAGAGATTAAACAATGTAATCATGCAGCTCTTCTCCAGCTCTTTCTACCCTTTCTTTCTCTGCCTGCGGTTCTGACAGTAAACATGTCGTGTCTCCAGGTGGTGATGCTCAAAAAAATTTATCCGGGTTTTACAGACGCTTGTTTTACCATGTTAGTATGTTAACTTCTGTCAAAGTCTTTGGGTCGCAGCGCTTCACGAGATGATGTAGTTACACAGTTTGACCACTATGACACCTGTCTGCAAAGCAGCAGCTCGGCCGCAGAACCCGCAGCTCCTCCAGGAGGCCCGGCTGCAGAACCCGCAGCTCCTCCAGGAGGCCCGGCTGCAGAACCCGCAGCTCCTCCAGGAGGCCCGGCTGCAGCTCTGCCTCTGGTTGCTACTGACATCCTGAGACAACTTTTCTCCTGGAGAAGTATCGTCACGTTTTCACATGATGAGATGCTGTCACACCTTTAATGAGGTAAACACAAACTGTGTCCATCAGAGAACAAACCAGCTGTTCTCATCAGGTCCCAGAACACTGTCTGAAGACACACAGGTGGCAGGGTCCGCCACATGTAAACACAGTCAAACTGTGTGTTTGATGAAGATTCTTAAAATATCTTCACCAAACTACAGAATGCTCCTTTAAGATAAACCTGCAGCGGTTCACCACGTGACAGCAGACAGCAGCGATAATTAATCACTAATCAATCATCAGCTGATCAGAAAGTGATTGGATCTGATAACGTCTCGAGGATGTGCGTGCGTGTGTACGTGCGTGTGTGTGTTAACTGCTTGGTTACCATCTGTCAGAAGAGTTGTGTGTGTGTGCGTGTTTTAAATGAAGGAGTCAGTGAAGGTTGTTAATGCTACACACACACACGCGCGCGCGCGCGCATGCACGCACGCACTGTTTACACACATTAAACTGAGTAGTAGGAACAGGGCAGTTAGCCGTTAGCATGTAGCTTCCCCGGACCGCCCAGTTGACTGATCACTTCTCTGTTAGCATTAGCATTAGCATTAGCTAGCAGGCTAGCTGTTAGCGCGCACCAGAAACGAGTGCATCCACCGCGCGCTTATTCATCGTCCGGTGAGAGTGAGACCGAGCGGCGGCAAGTTAAAGCAGCGAGCCGCCGAGTGGTACCGGAGCGGTACCGGAGCTGGGCGGCCCGGAGAGGAGAGCGGGGTGAAAAGGCTCCTTACTGATTTGATGCAATTCTCTTTTTCCTCTCCAGCTTTCAGCCAACTTAAAGCGATCTGTTTGAATCCAACAGCGAACTTCTCCCAAAGATCACATCTGCTTCACGAGTCTGCCATGATTCGGTGTTCCGACCGAACATTCCCGTGGACCGAGGAGGAAAAAAGACGGTTTCGCTGTGAAAATTGGCGAAAAATTAAAGTTGAAGCGGTCGCTCCGTCATGGAGGCCATGTTTGGGAGCGACCGAAGCACCGCCTGTCAGCGACAGCAGGAGAAGTAGGTCCTAGAAAACATTAACTCCGGTACCGGAGCAGACACGTTCACCGGACCGGGCTGGATCTTTACGCCCGGTTATAGGCGACGTTCACCGGGAGCGACAGTGTGAACCGTGTCGGTGTGTGTGTGTGCGCGTCCGGCTGCGATCGTTTGTTTGTGTTGTGTAAAAAGTGTGTCTGACCCCGCGGAGGGATCTGTTGGAGGGCTGCTCTGGTGAAGCGGTCTGTCATCAGACCTGAAATCCCGGACTGGATCCGCGCGCGAGGAGCCGGACTGCTGCTGCGCGTGCCAAAACCATGGAGCCGTCATTACCCGAGCCTCTGATTAATCTGTCTAATTAATTGGTCATTTCACTTTATGTGTCTGTACTGTGACACATGACGTCAGGGCTGTAAACACATGACGTCAGGACCGTCAGTCAAATCAGAATAAACAGGGAACATCAGCAGGTTCCTCAGAACAAACACAGGACCCACCGATACATAATCAATAAGACTGACCAGGAATCAATCAGAACCAGACCTCTCTCAGTTCTGACTCGCTGGTTTCAGAGCAGAACCAGAGCAGAACCAGAGCAGAACCTGTCTCACACCAGCACCAGCTTCAGCTTCAGTCTGTTTCAGAGTTCTAACAGAAATTCAGTCAGATAAGAGTTGAATGAACAACATGAGGCTGTTTCAGGGACAGTGAACTCCTCTGGGTGAAACAGGCACAGATATTAATCTATTAATAAAACTACACAGAACAGATGTTGCAGGATGTGTTGGGGCGGATCACTGATCTGTGACCTGGAGGACGTCCGGGTTCTGAACGTGCCTCCACATTTGTTTTGCTTTGTTTTTATGATGTTTTAACTTTTGCTTTAAAATGAAGTCATTCATTCTTTATGCATTTTCTGAGGCTCACTGAAAAGCTTGCCCTCCTCATCAAGGGTCTGGTTCTGACTGAAGACCCGGTTCTGACAGGAGACCCGTCTCTGTGACGGCTCTCCAGCAGCTTCATATTCCAGAGAAGTGTTTGTTGTAATATTAAATATAACTGTCTTCCCAGAAAGCGTTGGCTTTCTGATTGGCCCAGAACCAGCGGTACTGTTTGGCTCCACAGGTCCGACTGGAGACACTGATGGATACAATGATTAAAGATATCAACATGCTGCGCTCAGTGCTGCAGTTCATATTCACATAATTTCCTTTTGTGATACCAAAACTCAGTCCTGTACTCAAGTGTAACTAAGTAAATGTACCGGAGTGTCAGGGAGGAGCAGTGCCCCCTGCTGGACTCACTCTGAACTACTTTATATTTAGTTAGCTTGTTTGGGCCTGTGGTTCTGACCTGTGGGTCGGGCCCAGTAAGGACGGGTTCAAGATGAAACTCAACACAGAGAGATGAAGCCCCGCCCCTTCCTGTTTGCCCCAAAGCCCTTATCGATCAAACCTCCGTCTGCAGTGACAGAAGAGAGATGATAAAGTACTGATCCGGTCTTAACTGGGTCATCAGTCTCACACATTATGTTTGTCAGTTTGTCATAAGACTGAAAACACATTGTTATAAAGACATCCTCCTGTATATCAGCAGCTCACAGAACTGAACCAGAACCTTCTCTGACCCAGTCAGCTCCATGTTGGTTCTGGTGCCGTGTTGATGAGATGATGTAGTTCACTGAGCTTTAACACAAACTACATGAGGTTTGACTTTAATTACAACAAACTGACAAACATCATGTGTGAGAATCTGACCCAGTTCAGACCGGATCAGTACTTTATCTGTCTCCTCGTTCACGACCAGACAAAGGTTTGATCACAGAAGGTCCATGAGGTCCACTCAGGGGTCGGGGCTTCAGCTGTCTCTCCTGTGACTCCTGATCCGATCCATTGATCCGGCCTGCAGCACTTCCTGTGGTGCAGTAACGATGATGAAACAACTCTAACATCAGCAAACTTTATTGAACAACTGTGTTGAACATTAACACAAATATATAGAGAACTACTTTTCTGTAAGGAAAATATAAAGTTATAGTAAAGCAACAACTTCCTGTCCGCAGCTGGTTTCACCTGCAGTAAATGTCCTGGTGTCTGCAGCTCAGTTACCGTTCAGGTAAACTCCACTCCTCCGTCTGCGACACAGAAGGAGCTGCTCCTGGAAGCCTTCGTCCTGGAGGAGGTGCAGCGAGCAGTGAAGACATGTCGACTCCTCTTCTCCTTGCTGCCTCCTGCTGTGGCGGCCATGTTGTTTGCAGCCTCCTGCCTGGAGCACAGCAGCCGGTGGGTCACCAGCCGTTGCCAGGGGCGACAGAGATATGGTCGGTCGAACTCAGAGGAGGAGGAGGAGGAGGAGGAAGAGGAAGAGGAGGGAGGTCCACTGTAGCTCCTCCTGATGGCGTGGCAGGTGGCGAAGACGGTTATTCTGTAATCCCTGAGAGGAGGAAGCTGTGTTAGTGAGGTTAGTGTGGTTCCATCACATTCCTCCAGAACAGCCTCTTTTCTGTTTGTAACAGCATTCAAATGTCTCTGTGTGTTTGGATGGTGGAGAACAATGTCTAACGGGTCACTTAAAGAACCCCCTCATCACCTCGAGCTCTCCAAAAACCACCTGAAAGAACCCAGAAGTACCCAATGGACCCCGAAGACTTCCTCAATCAACAACTGCAAGGAACTCCTGGGTCACTCATGACCACAAGAACTTAAAGGTCTCTGGACTCCCTTCAATGATCACTAGAACCATCCAACTACCTAAAAGATCACCACAACCACCTCAATAATCACTAGCACTCCTTAAAACCTTCAGAACCTCCTCTGACTGCTACAGCTACATTAGGGAACTCTTCAATGACAGTGGTGATAAGAACCTAAGGGATCCATAAAACATCTTCAATGACCATTAGAACCACCAAACTACCTATAAAACCCCAAGAACCTCCTCCATGACAACCAGAACCCCAAGAACAAGTTTATGCACCACATGTACCCACTAAAAGACCTCTAAAACCATCTAAAGGATGTCTAGAACCCAACGAAACCACCTACAGGAGTATCAAAACTAAACTGATGAACGTCTACCTGAGCAGTCGACCCAGCAGCTCTGTACACTTGCTGAGCCTCTCTTCCTGTTTCGCGATGCTGGCCCCGCCCTCACAGCGGTCCTGCCAATAGAAAGCAGAGATGCTGTCAATGAGTAGGAGCGCCAGGCCAGGCCGAGAAGACAAGGAGGTCTCCAGGAAGTGGAGGGTGAGGAGGAGCTGGGAGGAGGAGGAACAATGGACGACGAGGAGGCGAGACAGACACTGACGCAACAAGGCCTCATCTGAACCTGTCGAGGGCGAGCGCGTAGAACGAGCTAGACAGAGAGAGAGAGAGAGGGAGAGAGAGGGAGAGATGGATGACAGAGGTTAGCACCCTCTACAGTAACATGTGATGTGTGTGTGTGTGTGTGTGTGTGTGTGTGTGTGCGCTCGTACGTTCGAACCTGTGTTCAGCCTACTGTCCAGGATGCTGACCAGTCGTAACATGTCCAGACTGTAGTCGGTGTCCACGAACACAACGTCTACCTCTAGACCGCCGGACGCCACCGGCAACACACAGCGACACAGCAGGTGGTAGAGCAGCTCTGTCTTACCTGAGACACACACACACATAACACATAACACACCACACACCACTTCACAGGAAGTTGAAGCCAGGCTGTGTCCTGTAGAGTGAACTCACCTGTTCCCTCTGGTCCATACAGTTCCACCACCTCACCTGACGGAGTCAAACACACGAGAGCTGATCAGTTGTAACAATTATTAACACAGTCAGCAGTAATCTGGCGCCTTTCATGATCCAATGAGGTCACATGCAAGTGCTGACAGAAAGTGGGCGTGGCGGCTTGTCACCTTGGTCGGGTCCTCCATCTTCAGGAAACAGGCGAGTTTCGATGTCCTTCAGAGAGCGTCGAGCCTCCAGACGAGCAAACAGCTGCAGAGACACAGTTATCACTCTACTGTTTATACCCCAACACATAGACTGTACCGACACATAGACTGTACCGACACATAGACTGTACCGACACATAGACTGTACCAACATGCAATCGCGTGATCTGTAACTACCTGTGACAATAATCAGTTAATTGGTCTTGTTTTTTGTAATCTGAGCATGTAATCCTGAGTACATGTAATCTGTTACCTCAACCCTGCCTCCATGTGGTTCAGATGAAGCTGTCAAGTTGTGTTTCAGTCTGCTGACAGTTAATACTCAGACTCTGGAGTAATCTGATTACAACAACCACATCACGGACAGACCATAATAACATCCCATCTATTATTTCTAAAAGACCCACAGCTGTAGTTACCGTCAGATGAAAGTACTCAATCACGGAATAAAGTAATTAATAATAAAGTATGAAAGTAATAAAGTACTGGAGATGAACCGCGTCACGTCCTCAGCAGCAGAACACGGCCGGTACTGTTCAGCACAGATGCTCTGATTACTCACTAACGCAGAGTAACGGCTTCATTTTCTGACCTGAGCGCCGCTTTCAGTCATCTCAACACGAGCTTCATCTTCGTTCTCAGAACAACGAGCCCGCGCGGCTGAGCTCACTTCCGGCTTCTACTCCTCTACCGTAAAGGACGGAGAGCGAGCCGTTACCGTAATGTGTGTGCTGTGCGCGGCACGATCAGCTGCTGGTGAGCAGAACGGACCCAGGACCGGATGTGACGTTGATTAAACCGTCATTTATAAAACAGCTGACCGGAAATACACGGACATCAGTGCGAGGACAGTAATCAGATTCTTTACTGACAAATACTCCATCACAACTTACCTCAAATCAGAAGTACAGCGGTGCTGTCACCTGTGTGACTCTCTGATCCTGCAGGACGTTATTGATCACTGATGACTAATACTGGTGCAGCAGTCAGAGCAGCCTGTTGCAGCTGGAGCTCCGCCTGGTGGAGACCCGCAGAACTCTTCATATACAGTCAGACAGTTCAGTCCAGTGGTTCTGGCCAGGGGGTCGGGCCGGGGGGTCGGATCCCTCCAAAGATCACCATGATTGATGAGAGTTCTGACTTTCCATCTGACGTTTTATCTCACCTTGACTTTTCATGAAGCTTTCATCAGAATCAGAACCAGTATATTCCTTCATTGTCCCACAAACAGCGAAATCTGTTTCCGACAGCAGCCAACGGACAGAATATTACAAAAATAATAACAATAGTAAAACATAAACAATGTAATTAAAAAGGTAATCTTAATGTTTTTCAGAACATTTGATTTGTAGCGACAGCGATGATCACTGAATGAAACCAGGTGAAGCTGAATGAATAAATGTGTCGACTCAGCAGACAGTCCGCTGCGAGGACGACTGGACCAAGACACACTGATGCAAACACTCACTGTGCACAGCGCACAGCACACACACACACACACAAACACACGCACACACACACACAGAGTCCCTGATGATCACAAATACATGCCTTTAATAAAAACAAAATAAAGTGTGGTGTTAATGTGCTCAGGTCAGGTGTGTGGCGCAGCGTGCCGCGGCGATGTGAGGCGCAGCGTGGCGAGGCGCAGCGTGGCGTGGGGATGTTGGTGTCAAAGAAACTAATAAAAACGAACTCTGGATTAACAAAAACAAAGCCACAACAATGAGGTAAATCTTATCCTTTCATCTTGTCATGACAGTTTAAAGGACCATTCAGCTGTTCTCACATCAGATACAAACATGTATCACATGTTAATAACACAGTCAACCAATCAGAGGGAGCCGCTGCAGTCTGACACAGCAGGGGGAGAGAACGGTCACCTGACTGCTCTGCAGGTTGATGTACACCAGGTACGACCGTCTGTATGAACCCGTCTGTCTGTCTGAGACAGGTGTAGCTCTGTCAGTCATCTCCGAAGCCCCGCCCCTAGCCTCCTTGTGAATCATAACCTTGTTTGGACTTCCTCCTCTTTCATTGGGTCCATCCAATCTGTCCTGATTGGTCAGACCCATCTGTCTCTCCACCTGCCTGTCTGTGTCCTCAGGCCTGTCAGTCATTGCTGTATCACCTAAGGCCCCGCCCCCCACCTTGCGCTTCTTCTGTGGTTTTCTACCCTCTTTAAAATCCCCCGCTCTGTCCTGATAGGCTGTTGGCGGCCCATGTGACATCTCCTCTGACTCCAGCAGGTACCTGATTGGAGGGCCAACCATCGTCCTCCTCGGCCTCTGAGGGTGCTCCTCCTCCTTTTTCACCTCTGTCTGTCTCTTCTCCTCCTCAGCCTCGTTTTCTCCTCCCTTGTCTTCCTCGCCTCCTCCCTCCTCCTTCAGACAGACTTGTTTCACCTTCTCCTCCTTTATCTCCTCCTTTACCTCGGTGTCCTCCTCTTGCTCTCTGCACCTTCTCCTCTTCCTCCCCCTCGCTCCATCCCTGTCCTGCCGTCTCCTCTTCATCGTGGCTCGGCAGTCGACCCACCACTGTGGATTTCTGCGCACAAGCTCTCTGTGTCTCAGCCAATCAGTAGCTTTCTTGGACGCTGGGAGGAGGGTCTTGTGTCTCTCTGACGCCCCGCCCTCAGCATTGATCTTCTTCTGTGGTTTTCTACCTTCCCTCCATCCCCTTGGTCTGCCCTGATTGGTTGTTATTGGCCCATGTGACAGCTCTTCTGACTCCAGAAGGTATCTGATTGGTGGGCCGACCCTGGTCCTCCTCGGCCTCTGAGGCTGCTCCTCCACCTTTTCTTCCCCACCTCCTCCTCCTCCTTTCTCCTGCTCCTCCTCCTCTCGACACCTCCTCCTCTTCCTCCCGCACACTCCAGCTCGCTCCTGCCGTCTCCTCCTCATTGTAGTGCAGAAGTCGACCCACCACCGCGGATTTCTGCGCATACGCTTTCTGCATCTCAGCCAATCAGAAGCCTTTGTGGGAACAGGGAGGAGGGTCTTCAACTCCTCCTCGTCTCTCCTTTCCATCCTCTCTCCATCACTGTTGGTGTTCACCTCCTGTTTGTTGTGGTGGTGATGGTGCAGAAGTGAAGCGTTGGTGATGCAGCTTCCTGCTCTGTGGACGGACAGGTGGAGCTGCGGGGACGACTCACAGGTGAAGGTCAGACCACACACCTGACGACAGACAGACAGACAGGTGGGTTATTATCTCAGGTGATGAGCAGGTATTCTGTCAGCGTTAATGTTCCCACTGATGTCATAACGTTCATGCAGCTGATGGAGGAGAGGATAACGATCAGTAATCGTGGCTGTTAGCAGACACACGGAGCTGTAAGATGACACATCTGCTGCACTGAGATGGACCAATAGGGAGCTGCGATGGAGGAAAGTGAATGAGGAAGTCAGACTACCTGGTAAGTCATAGAAATATGTCTCAGCACAGCAGAGCTGTGATCAATCTGAATTCTTTATTCATGCGACAAATACACGCACTTTTTCTGTGATGTAGTCGTGTGAATAACTGGCCTGATGTTTGTCTGAATGCCTCATCAGAGGACGGAGAGTCTGATGAACCTGATCACCTGAGGACGTACCTGACAGAGCTCCACCCCTCTCCTCTCCTCCTCCTCCTGGTGCTCTGTCCTCAGCCTCCCTGGCTTCATTTTCACCTTTGCTCCCCTTGCTATGCTGTGATTGGTCACTGAGAGGCCATGTGACTGCTCCTCAGACTCAAGCAGATATCTGATTGGTGGACCGACAGTCTTCCTCCTCGGCCTCCCTGCCTGCTCTGTGTCCGCTGTTTTCACAGGTTTAACTCCATCCACATCCACCTCCTCTTTCTCCTCCTCCTCCTTCTC
Organism: Acanthopagrus latus; assembly: GCF_904848185.1. Lineage (NCBI taxonomy): Eukaryota > Metazoa > Chordata > Actinopteri > Spariformes > Sparidae > Acanthopagrus > Acanthopagrus latus. Next base: position 24,441,058 of record NC_051057.1, on the reverse strand, counting down.
TATCACCGTCATTCCCCTGCTGTGATTGGCCACTGACAGGCCATGTGACTGTCCTTCAGACTCTAGCAGATATCTGATTGGTGGACCGACCCTCTTCCTCCTCGGCCTTCGCACCTGTTCTGTGTCAATAACTCCACCCTCCACCTCCACCTCTACCTCCTCAGCCAGGTGGGGGCTCAGAGGAGCGATAAGTCCAGAAGGAGGAGCTGAGACATCTGCAGGGGGCAGCAGGAGAAGCGGCTCACACAGAGGCATGCTGGGTAACGAGGTGGTCTCTGGCGGTGCAGGCGATTGGAACAGAGGCATTGTGGGTAGCGGAGTGTGTCTGAGTGGGGGGCCATGGTGTGTCCTGCAGTGCTGCAGCAGAGCACCCCCTCCTGGTTCATCTGCTCTGACAGACACACACCGCCACGCCACGCCACACACACCTGAGCGCACACACACACACACACACACACACACACACATATATATTTACATTAGCAGTAGTTTCACTGTGTGCATTCACACCTGAAATCAGATTACTCAGGATGGATGTGATGGTCTGAGCAGCCTCAACATGTTTTGGACTCTTGGTCCAGTGGTCGTACCTGCAGTGTGTCTCACCTGTGTGTCTCCAGCTGAGCTGCTGATTCAGCAGGTCCACCTGGACAGCAGCGTCTCTCCTCTCTGCTGAGTCGCTCTGGCAGCCCACCTCCCTCCGCTCCTCCTCCGGACTCTCCCACTGGCAGCCCACCTCCCTCCGCTCCTCCTCCGGACTCTCCCACTGGCAGCCCACCTCCCTCCGCTCCTCCTCCGGACTCTCCCACTGGCAGCCCACCTCCCTCCGCTCCTCCTCGCTCTCCTGGATCATCTTTAAAACATAAAGAGTTGGACCGGTAAGTGTGTGTGATCAGAGCCCCTGATGAATTGAGGTGTGAACAAACTGCTGGAGGCTTTCCTTCCTCCATCCTCGTCTTCGCGTCTGGACTCCGCCCACTGACCACGATGACAGCGTTGTGATTCTGTTTCCTGTCCTCTGCTTGATCCAGCAGTACAGAACGTGTCACTGTGTGATGTGATGATTAAACATGTTTATGTTCCCTTCACTGATACCACGTGACACATCTGTAAATACTACACGACCTCAGAGCGGTCCGAGGGGGAATTCATTGTTTGCATCTCACCACATGTTGATACCTTGCACTACTTTATTTCACGTGTTGACCTTTAACCTTGTGGTTCATTAAACCTCTATCTCTGTGAGTTATGAGCTGTTAGACGTTACACAGTGACCTCACTGGTTACATGAACTCTGTGCTCCTGGACACTCGTCGGTGCCGTGGGACGCCTGTCCAGCTGGACACTGTTCTGTGAAACCTCCCTGAAACTTGTTGACCCAGTTTGTTCTTTCCGATACTGATACTGCGTTCATATACTCGTACTTGAAAAAATGCACAGATACCACATTACTGCATTCGGCCGTACGTTGCATGAAACTGAAGACTGCGATCAGATGGCAGCTTGTAAGGCGGACCGCGAACTGAGTCTGGACCCAGATGCCGACCGATACAGACCTGGACTTACAGTCAATAAATTATTGAAGTATTTTAACTTTTGGCAGGTTTAGCAATCAGGACACTCCACTGACCAGCAGCGTGCGAGTTAAGCCGTCCCATGTTATGCTGACCTGTGCATTCCCGGTGAGAAACACTGCGACTCTGAATAGACAGACACCTAAATTATACATGCACACATTTTAAAAAGCTCATTTATTTGTTTTCACTATTTTGTTTTTAATTGCTGCCCTTCTTTTCCTTAAAGAGAAGAAAATAATACATATCTACAGTTTTATATATCTGTATAATTAAATCTTGAGTGACAATAAATACTGTCAAATGTTTTTTGAATTGGACATCAGTTCTAGATGCTTCAGTATAAATCACATTGACTCACATGGAGACTGTGCAGTAGTTTAACTGAGATATTAATCTGAATGTGATGAGTTTCATTGTTTAATTTGTCACATTTCACGGATATCTTTTTAAGTTTCATTGTGTTTCATATGGAGGCTTTTTGTCGAAACAGGAAATTATGATTATTTATCTTTTTATTTAATTTAACATCGTTTGTTGTAACAAGCAGAGAAGAAAATAAACCTGCCCTCCAATTCAGAGCATCTGGAGCCTGAGAGTGATTCTTGTGGTAGAAATATCAGTTTCGGTACTCGGTGTCGGTATAAGTACACAAGTGATCAGAACGGCCTCAGTGGACCCGAACATGAAGACACACTCGTGTGAAGCTTCTGCAGAACCTGCTGACTGAAGCTGGACCTGGTGAATACACTCATTCATTTCATCATTACAAATATTAACACGAACAGAAACAACATGTAATAAAACGGTTCGGTTCATTCTGCACTGATCCGGAGTCAGTGACCGGGAAGCTCCTGAAGATGGTACGTCGATGTAAACAGAACTCACAGTAGAAAAGTTCTGGTTCCTGAGCCTGAACCTGAGACCAGCAGACAGAACCACGACAGAACCGGGACGCGGACTGACCGGCTGTATCCGCCATGTCGTCACGAGCCGAACAACTTTCTGACGTTTCATATAAACTACAGATTAACTTCTGATGACGTCACACCTACCGCAAACATCTTGAATTTTCCCGCCACTCCAGATCCAGAAACGAACCTCAGCGGTGACGGCTCGGTTCTGACGACATGCTCAGAGTTTTCTCTGTTAAAGAGTCTGAAGAGTTTCAGTGTCGAGTCGAGCCGAAAACTCTCCGACCAGAACCGACATCAGAGACAGGAGCCGCGGTACTGCGGTGCTGCTGCCCCCCGCGGCCCGGAGGAGACACGACGCCATCTTCTTTCTTCTTCTTCTTCTTCTTCTTTTCTTCGGTTTATTCTTCCTCTTCTGCTTCTTCTTCTTCTTTTTCTTCTTCTTCTTCTTTTCTTCGGTTTATTCTTCCTCTTCTGCTTCTTCTTCTTCTTCTTCTTCTTTTTCTTCTTTTCTTCGGTTTATTCTTCCTCTTCTGCTTCTTCTGCTTCTTCTTCTTCTTCTTTTTCTTCTTCTTCTTCTTTTCTTCGGTTTATTCTTCCTCTTCTGCTTCTTTTTCTTCTTCTTCACAATCTTTTTCATCTTCTTCCTCTTCTTCTTCACATAAAACATGTACTAAGCAGCTGTAATAATGTTGTGACCTTCACAGTATTAGTTTTATACAATAATAGTTTATAAAATGTTTAATTACATATAATTGTTTTATTTTAATCATATGATCAATAATAAAGTGTTACCAAATATATTTATATCAAGATATTAAGACCCAGGAGTTCTGACCTCAGTCTGATTTATCACCTGATCAACGTCATTAATATTCAGATCCACCTGTCAGCAGAGGGACGCAGAGACGGCAGGGAGTCGCAGGTGAGTGTTTATTGACAGCAGCTCAGGACCAATCAACATTCAGCCACAAACGTGATGTCACTGCAGCTGTGAGGACACCTGTCCCGTCTTTCCTACAGTCAGAGACACCTGAGGACACAGTCAGCTGGATCATCAATACAGCTGATTGATGTTGATGATCAGCTGGCGGAGGTGATCGGGAGAGTCAGAGCTGTCCTTATAAATCAATATCAACAGTGACATCATCAGACTGGATCCACACTGACCATCAGCTGATCAGCTGTAACCATGGTGACCACGGCTCACACAGTATTTGGACATTCCTTGAAATGTAAATCAAATA
>NC_051057.1:24412323-24432323 GCF_904848185.1 Acanthopagrus latus | reverse complement strand
GAGGAGGATCTGAGGAGCAGCCTTCAAATTGAAAGATGTTTTTACTCCGACTGGACTTCCTGGATCTGACACCAGCTCACCTGGACCTGAAGCAGCGTCCGGAGCACCTGAGGACAGCAGGACTCGCTGCAGCAGCATCGACAGACCAGAAAACTTTACACCCACAGAACCGCCGGTGTCTCGTTTCTTTCCTTTTCTCTGATCTTAATGTTCTCCATCGTTTCTGTCTGTCTGGTTTCAGCTGGTTTAATATCTGACGTCCTGAATGTCTCCAGTTGGGTCCCTCGGTGCCGACACTGACGGTCTGTCCCTGCAGCCTCGTCCTGTGAACGCAGCTCTGCTCCACTTCATCCAGCTGACCCACATTCAGACCAGAGACGACTGAAGGATTATTTTTAAAACTCCAACATCAGTGAGACTAAAACCTTGAGCACAGGTACCGGACCACAGGTGAGCCACAGTCCATATGAGAGGAGAAGCAGGCGAACAGAACCAACAACAGAACCCACAACAGAACCAACAACAACAACTAGAACAGAAACGAGGACGTGTTCAGATCAATAATCATCAAAGTTCACACGATGACGTCACTCTCCTGTAAAGACAACACTAACCCTAACACCATATATGGACTCACGTCACCATGACGACATCTGTCATACTGCCCGTCAGATCGATCTCTGATCACCTGATCACACACACACACACACACACACACACACACACACACACGGGCCCACATCATGACCATGTCGCTACATATGACGTCACAGCCGTTCCACAGTGCGCACCATACATGCGTGCGTGTTTGTTTTCGTGCATGTGTCCCTCACCCTGTCCCGCAGTCTATCACGCACGGAGGCAGCTGCAGAGACATGGTGCTCGGTCCGGCTCGGTCCGGCCCGCAGAGCAGAGCCGCCGGTGGTCGGTTGGTGGTCGGCTGCTGTGACCGGATCGGTGCAGCCCGGAGAGCGCGAGGCAGAGAGTGACGTATGATGGAGAGAGAGAGAACGTGTGTGTGTGTGTGTGTGTGTGTGTGTGTGTGTGTGTGTGTGTGTGTGTGTGTGTGTGTGTGTGTGCTCCTCTTTGTCAGTGGTTCCGGGTCGGAGGGAAAGATGGAGAAAATAGAAACACATCTGACACGGCCCGGTAACCGGAGAGCGAGTGTGTGTGTGTGTATGTGTGTGTGTGTGTGTGTGTGTGTGTGTGTGTGTGTGTGTGCTGCGTTCACGTGATGTCAGCTGCACCGTAAATAGCTCTGCTCATCTCCACCGCCTGGTGGCGAGAGCAGCAAACAACAACAACAACAACAGCAACAACAGAAATAATAATAATAATAATAATAATAATAATAATATAATGATAATTTGCACAAGGAATCAGAAGTAAATGATGAAATATAACAATAACATTGAATTAAATGGAAATTAATAAGACGTTATTGTTAATAAATAATAATGAAATGAATAAATGATGAAATGAATTCAAAGCAAACTAAATCAGGTATTTCAACTATTCACAGTTAAATGTGTCATCAGTGTAATTTTACATTAAATCATTTATTGATATACTTGTGATGGCGGATCGATCCTCAGTGTGTCGTCAGACTGACACAGACACACTTCTACACACTCACACGGCAACAGAAACAACAACAACATTATTATCATGATATGATAATAATAATCAGCTCAAGAACGTGTTGGAGAAAAAAGAGTTCAGCACGGTACTAACGATGACATCATCCTTAGTGCGTGAACACAGTGTGTGTGTTTATGATCGATATGATCAATATTCAGTTCGACATGTTGTGAGTGAGTGAAGCCAGTAGGGGGCAGCACACATTCACACACACATTCACACATTCACTCACACACACACACACACACACACATTCACATACACATACACACACACACACACTACAGGTAATTCTACAACTAATCAACACAATGTGATTATAACGAGCACGCGCACGTTCGCGCACTCTGTAGTGAAAGCATGGATGAGAGTGACGCAGGAGGAAGTGAGCGCTCATATCCTGAGCCGAGCCGAGCCGAGTCGAGCCGAACGGAGCCGGAACATTTCCAGATACAGTCCAATGAGAAACCTTCATCATCACCATCATCTTCACCTGAACGGCTTAATCTGGACGGTTTCTGACTGGAGTTTGGTGGGGAGAGGACGGCTGAGGGGAATCCCGACGAGGGGGCGTGACCACATGTGTGTGTGCGCGCGCGCGCCACGTGCAGTGTCAGTGTGGACCACACGCGGAGCTGACGGGTTTCTCCGCCGCGATCAGCCTCTAGCTGGCGGACAGCTCTCCGGGCGTCCTCGCGCCTCTGTCCTGTCCTCAGGTGTCCGCGTCATGTGGAGCTGAAGGCTCCATCGGGACGAGCTGATAATCGATAGAGCGACTGAACACCTGATCGATCCGCTGGAGGCTGGAGGAGGAGAAACGTGTTCCCTTCACTTTTTAAACTCAGTTTGGACTTTTCACTTTTTTTCACTTCCGGAGGATTTTACCAACAGTCTGACTATTGATCACTCTTCAGTGACGTCATAGCGCAGCCGATGAGTGGTTACACTGCGGATGCTGACCTGATATCAGTATCGTGACGTCAGCAGGTGTCAGAGGTCTTTGAGGATCAGTAATGTGTGTGTGTCCGTGAGCATGGCCGCCTACACCAGCCGGGACCTCGTGGAGGACTTCCTCCGCTACAAGCTGCTCAACAGCGGCCTGCGGGCCGACAGCGTCCCGCCGCGGCTCCGGCCGGGCGGAGCTCAGCGCGGACAGGCCGCAGCTGCGTCAGCGTCGACGTCATCACGGAGATCTGAGCGACGCATGACGTCACACCGAGGAGTCGCTCCTGTAGAATCTCAGCAAGGTGAGGAAGTGTTGCCCTGGCAGCAGCTGATGTTCACGCCCACCTGTCTGAGGGTTTTACTACTGATGACAGGTGTTGCTGATGAACAGCAGCTGTGACGTCAGAGGGGTTTTGTGACGTGTTGTGACGTGTTGATCTAGCTCCCACTGTCATGACGTCATCACCCGTCTCCTCACAGGTCCCTGCTCGGCCCCGCCCCGGCTGCAGGTCGTCCTGCGGTGCGCCACTGATGAGCTGGAGCGTCGTTACCGTGGCAACATGGCAGCCCACGTGACAATGCTGTTGCAGCATCACGGCGGCCGAGCGGAGCGACGGCGGGGCCTCACGGTGATACGGGACGAGCTGTTCAGGGACGGGATCAACTGGGGACGGATCATGGCCATGATGGAGCTGGGCGGAGCTCTGTGCACCGAGGTGGTTCGGAGGGGCGGGGCCTGGCAGGTGGATGACATCAGCACGTGGATGGAGGAGAGTCTGGACTCACAGCTGCTCCGGGGATGGATCGAACACAACGGAGGATGGGTAGATATCCAGACCCTCTGAGGTTCTGCTGAATCAGCAGAACATGGATCCTTCCCTCGTCTCCTAGCTTGTGTCCTTGTTTCTGTCTCCTCCTTCCCTCGTCTCCCAGCTTGGGTCCTTGTTTCTGTCTCCTTCGCCCTGTTTCACATTGTTTGATTGCTGAATTAGTCTCAGACTGCATGCAGCTGTTTGTCCCTGGTGTCTCCACACTGTCTGCTGTGTGACTTCAAGTACAGTTTAGTTAGTCGACACCAACAACAACAACAACAACAACTGTCATCATTTACAGCCAGAAACTGATCTGAGGACTGTTACAGATACTGTGGGTTCATTTGTAGATGAGGTGACGTAACAAAGAAATCAAAAGGAATCAATCAGAGGCATGATCAATACATAGGTAATGTGTTAGAACCATATGTGTGTGTGTATGTGTGTATGTGTGTGTGTGTGTGTGTGTGTGTGTGTGTGTGTGTGGTTCTGCAGACAGAACAGAGTATTTTGGTTTGAATGCAAATGACATGCAAAGTGCAGAAAATCCCTAAAACTCTGCACAGAAGCTGTGTGTGTGTGTGTGTGTGTGTGTGTGTGTGTGTGTGTGTGTGTGTGTGGACAGTGGCTCTCAGATATCAGTCGTTATAAAACATTGAAGGTTTTTCTGGATGTTACTTTTCATCCATGCAGAACTTCCATAAAGAAACGTCATGTTTTAGAGCTGCTGCCTGTTAACAGACCCTGAACACATCAGAGAGGAGCTTTCACTTTCTATTTATATTCTCTCCTGTGGCTGTGGTTTCCTTCAGTTTTATCTACTGCCTGATAAGATGTGTGTGTGTGCGTGTGTGTGTGTGTGTGTGGTATTACCTAGAAAAGTCTTTCCAGGTAATCAGTGTGGTTGAGTTTCCGTCTTAGGCTTGAGATCAGCCGAAAGAAGATTTCTGTAGAAACTCTGTTCTAATAACACCTAAATACCTAAAAGTACCTAAATGACAGCACACACACACACACGCACGCACGCACACACACACACACACACACACACACACACACACACACACACACACACACACACACACACACGCATGCACACACAGATACAGCTGACCTGATGTGTGGGCATGTTTTTAGTTTTCAGTTAATTTTCAAAGGGAGTCTGGCAGAGACAGGCAGCTGGTTCCTGCCTTTTCAGAGCTGAGCAACATGCTAACACCGCAGCAGGTGAAGCTGTGTGTGTGTGTGTGTGTGTGTGTGTGTGTGTGTGTGTGTCAGCTCTACGAATACAGGCAGTGGTGAGCCGAGCTGCTTTCTCAGAATTCAGTAACAAAATTTTCCACTGAGACGTTCAGATAGATATGCGCACATGTGTGTGTGTGTGTGTGTGTCGGTCGCTGCCTACAGATGATGAATCAGCTGTGTACAGACTGCAGTGTTGGAAGGTAACTAAGTACATTTACTGGAGTACTTTATTCCACTGACTGAATCTCACACATTATAATAAACATATTAAAACTTAGTTATAACCTTTATTTGACTGTTAAACATCAGCATGCTTTATAGATCTTTAGTTAAACAGGTGTTCATTGTAAAATCAATCATTTATAAACATTATTGATGATAGTTGAAACATTTCACTGGTGAAAAATTTCATCAGTTTACACTTTACCAAATAATTAATAAAGCTCCTCCCCAGAAAATAACGAGTCTTCTGCCGACATTTAAATAATGAGAACTACGGTGGCACTCAGTAGAGCGTATACCTCCAGCAGGGCCCGGCAGGTTCCTGATCGGGACTCTGACTGGACTGGACTCTGACTGGACTGGACTCTGACTGGACGGGACTCTGACTGGACTGGACTCTGACTGGACTGGACTCTGACTGGACTGGACTCTGACTGGACTGGACTCTGGTGTCAGTCAGTCAGAGAGACTTTGAGGACCCGAGAATGACGTTCAGAGAGCAGATCTGAAGTTCTGTCACAGCAGCATCAGTCTGAGTCACACTTCTCAGAAACAGTGAGTCACTACACAAGGAAAATGCGTGTTAGTGTGTGTGTGTGTGTGTGTGTGTGTGTGTGTGTGTGTGTGTGTTTGCTGAGTGAGCTGACCAGAAGTGACCACAATGTTCAGAACCACTAACAACAGATTCATAAAAGTCCCTAATGAACTAATGTATTAAACTAAACAGAAAACAGACGGACTGCTGAGTTATCACAGATTAGTTACATTATGGTGGTTTAGTTTGTTGGTTAGTTACTTGGTTAGCTGGTTGGATGATGAGTCGTTAGCTGGTTGGATGATGAGTCGTTAGCTGGTTGGATGATGAGTCGTTAGCTGGTTGGATGATGAGTCGTTAGCTGGTTGGATGATGAGTCGTGAGCTGGTTGGATGATGAGTTGTTAGCTGGTTGTTAGCCAGATGTTTGGCCGGTCGGTCTGTATATCAACACCGTGGTGAAAGACATCAGACTGAGAATGTGACGAGTCGTCGTTCCGACTGAGTGGATGACACGTTCACTCTGCTGCGTCTGGTCCAGTTGTTAGGTCCACTCAGTGGGTCGGGTCAGTCGGTTACACAAGTTGGGAGTGAGAATCAGGAATGCACTGTCTGAAATTACAGCTTTAAAGTAATATTTATTTCCATAATGCCAACATACAGTCCATCACTGAACCGGAACACAGACACAGAAGCAGAACACAGACACAGAACCAGAACACAGACACAGAACCAGAACACACAGACACTGACTGCTACACTTCTCTGTAAAAACACAACATGGATGAAATCAGTCGAACGCAAAGAGAGGCGAGTGTGAGGAAACATCCTGGAGACGGGTTCTCCCCTAATCATCATATCACTGTTCCACATCAACACACACGCACACACACACACACACACACACGCGCGCGCACACTCACTCACACACACACACACACACACACAGCATGCAGGGAAAGAACCCAACACTTCCTCATCAACACTTGAATGATTTCACTGTTTCAGCTGGTTCTGTTCTTCAGTCCACTCTGTAACACTTTAACGAGATTCATTAATTGTGAGATTCATTAATTTGACTTTAAGCATCACAGCATGGTTCTGGTCGTGTTCACTGTCAGCTGGTTCTGGTCGTGTTCAATTACTGCTGCTGAAAACACAACGTTTCCTGTGATGCTGCTTCAGAATAAAAGCTTTCAAATGACTTAATAAAAGGGGGCTTTTATTGTGAAGAAATTACAGGACAGCGTGTTTGTAGCTGAGTTAGCAGAGCTGCTTTGTTAGCGGTGATTCTTTGGATCGAGACGAGAGCGTCAGTGGTTTAAGACTCACCTTCACACCGGTAGACCAGCTGTGGTGGAAATATAGATCCCTGCAGCACCGAGTCCAACCACGTAGATCCAGACCGGCAGGTGTGAAGGAAGAACTGCAGACAGACAAACACAAGGAAGCTGATGTCACAGAATCACAGAACGAAGACGAAAGGCTGATTATGTCTCTCTCTCTCATTTCCCAGGATGCCTTTGTGGAGTTGTATGGCGAGTCCAGACCTCCAGTCAGTTCCTGGTCCCTGAGGACAGTGTTTGGACTGGCTGTACTGGGAGCTGCTGGGATCACACTGGGACTCCTGTTCACACAGAGATAACAGCCTCAGCTGCAGTTCCTCTAACGGCCACCAGATGCTGCTGTGACCAAACTGACTGGAATGCAGCTGTTGATGTGTGGCCATGACACAGCACATGCTACATGCTACATGCTACATGAGTGGATCTGCTGCATGTTGGATCAGAACCCCGCCTGAAGAGACCAATATGCCAACATTCAGTCACAGCGCCACCTCATGGTCTGTACTTCTCACAACAGCTGCTGGTTCTGCAACACATGCATGAAACTCAGTGCACATCTATCGCACCTAGATCTACACAGACATTTCCAGGTGCTACTACCTCAACCCAACAGGAAGTCAGACATTTTGAATTGTTCTCTTCATTTTTTTGTTGTATTTGGACAAATTCTTCCTGCAGATTTAACTTGAGCGACTTGTGGTTTTCACAGGAGTCTGAACACGTTTGTGATGAAAAGTTATTAAGAGCTTAAGTTTCTGTTGAACGGCGTGACGGTGGCTGCAGGGCGAAGGTCCACGACTCGCCATCAAACAGGAGGTTGTGGTCCAATCAGCACCAGACTTCACACGTCTGGCTTTTATTGATTTTGTAGCTCAGTCTCAACTTTTATGAAAGAGCTTCTTGGAAGATTACAAAGTTTATAGATAGACATCACAATGTCACAATCACAATGTGGCCTAAAAATATGGAGATATTATTTTAAGGCCAGTTTCTCACCCCACCTGTGTGGCAGACCTCACCTGTGTGGCAGACCTCACCTGTGTGGCAGACCCCACCTGTGTGGCAGACCTCACCTGTGTGGCAGACCTCACCTGTGTGGCAGACCCCACCTGTGTGGCAGACCCCACCTGTGTGGCAGACCTCACCTGTGTGGCAGACCTCACCTGTGTGGCAGACCCCACCTGTGTGGCAGACCTCACCTGTGTGGCAGACCCCACCTGTGTGGCAGACCTCACCTGTGTGGCAGACCTCACCTGTGTGGCAGACCTCACCTGTGTGGCAGACCCCACATGTGTCAGCTGCAGTCTGTGGATGTTTCCCACATTTAAAGTTCTTGAACATTTAAACAAACTGTGTATACTTTCTTTTTCATAAACATTGTATCATAAACTGCTGTTGAGTTCTCGTTTATTTTTAAGCACTTTGTTATTTCTCAGGTTCATTATCATTATAATGTCTTTAGACATCCTGCAGATCTGTTACAGATCTTCATAAACATGGGAAACATGAGGAACAGAAGGAACATGAGGAGCAGAAGGAACATTAGGAACATGAGGAACAGAAGGAACATGGGGAACATGAGGAACAGAAGGAACATGAGGACAGAAGGAACATGGGGAACATGAGGAACAGAAGGAACATGAGGAACAAAAGGAACATGGGGAACATGAGGAACATGGGGAACAGAATGAACATGAGGAACAGAAGGAACATGAGGACAGAAGGAACATGGGGAACATGAGGAACAGAAGGAACATGAGGAACAAAAGGAACATGGGGAACATGAGGAACATGGGGAACAGAATGAACATGAGGAACAGAAGGAACATGAGGAACAGAAGGAACATGGGGAACATGAGGAACAGAAGGAACATGAGGAACAAAAGGAACATGGGGAACATGAGGAACAGAAGGAACATGGGGAGCAGAAGGAACATGGGGAGCAGAAGGAACATTAGGAACATGAGGAACAGAAGGAACATGGGGAACATGAGGAACAGAAGGAACATGAGGAACAGAAGGAACATGGGGAACATGAGGAACAGAAGGAACATGAGGAACAAAAGGAACATGAGGAACAGAAGGAACATGGGGAACATGAGGAACAGAAGGAACATGAGGAACAGAAGGAACATGGGGAACATGAGGAACAGAAGGAACATGGGGAATATGAGGAACACAAGGAACATGAGGAACAGAAGGAACATGGGGAACATGAGGAACGCAGGGAACATGACAAACACAAGGAACATGAGTCTCACAAAGAAAGGGGAAGATGACTCAGGACAATCACAAGGGAGGGAAAGTAACACAACATGGCACATCAGGATGAACCTTACAAAATGAAACAGGAAGCAACAATTAACCTAAAACCCAAAATGTGACTCCTTCAGAGTAAAAGTGTGACTGTTGTTCATGTGCAGCCGTCCAGAGTTCATTAAACCGTCTTATGTGACTGGTCGATCTGTGAGGACTCGTTCTGTCCCACACTCAGTGTGTTTACATGCACATCTTAGTCAGATTACAGCCATAGTTCCACTATGCCACTCAATCAGACAACTGCAGTCGTCCCAGTATACATGCCGGTGAGAAAATCAAATTACTGGCTGAAGCATGTCATACCCCCGTACGCTAGGTGGCGCTGTACCCATTTCAACTAGTGCTAACAGAAACACCTCCAGCTGACCTCTTTATGTCACCAGCTGCCTCGGCATTCAAGAAAGATGGTGTACTTTTTTTTTTGCACTATATCATGTAAATATGTATGTATGTCTATTTTTTTTTATTGCCTTTAGAATTTCATTGCTTATTTTGGCTATTGTCCCTGTTCTTGTAATATGTTTCTGTTTTTGAAATTTTCTGTCGCTGCTGTAACAAACAAATGTCCCTGTCTGCGGGACATTAAAGGAATTCTGATTCTGATTCTGCCAAAGAGCAAGACGAAGCTACATCTTTGTACACTTTGTATATGATGTACATGATAATTTCACAAACTAGATGCACAATGGCGCTCTTGCTTGCAGTGATTTCGGAGGAAAGATGCCAACGCCGCCGTCCTTCTACTTCCGCCTCACGGCCCTGGGAAAAAAAACTTGCGCCTGCATAGAACGCAAAAATCCGATCCGGTCTGTCTAGTCAGACTAATACTGTATACATGCATCTTACCGATCTGATCATAGTCGGACTAACCCAGTAATTCCGTTTTCTTGTGTCATGTAAACACACTGAGTCTTTGGCCTCAGCTTTGTCCTGAGAAGCAGAAATCAACAAGGTAAAAGGTAAAGATAGAGGAAGCCTGGTGCACCTGATGTGACGTCAGAGCTGGTTCATAATGTTGGTGGTGCTGTGTTATGTTTAGATGACGTCAGCATGTGAGAGTCTTCTACAGTCTGAGGCAGAAAAGCATCTTAATAAACCTGAGAGAGGAAATTAAACATCAACATTGACATGATCAGTGGGTCAGCAGCGCCGCCTGCTGTCACAAATAACTCATTGCAGCCACAACCACCGAGTCACCGAGTCACTGTGAGGGAGGAGAGAAGATATTTAATGAACATTTAGCTGATGAATCAGAATCCTGTTGGTTCTGTTCAGGATGCTGTGGTGCTGGTTTGTGAGTCTCTGCTGACGAGTTAGATAAGTGATCATAAAGACCTGCTGAATGACAGATACACTCAGTGGAGGGTAGTGGGACGGTGGCTAGACAGGAAGTGACATCATGACTTCTGTGAGGAAGAGGTGGGCGGGGCTAACAGGTGTACCTGCTGTGTGGGAAACTTCAGAGTGAAGCTTTAAAACAGTCGAGTCAGCGTCTCTTCATCTGACTGAGTGAAGCGTGAAGGCAAACCAGCTGATGGTGCGATCTGATGAAAGATCTCTGCTCACCTGTGACGCAGGCTGGATGAGCTCATGTGTTTACATGTGATCATGTGATCGGACCTGAGCTCAGGTGCCGATACTAACTGTAAAACATGAGTGTTGTAGCTGAAGGTCTCGTCTGTAACATCAGAGGAACCAGGTTCAGAAACTTCCTCGTCGTCTCTTTAACTCGAGCCGTTTGTTCGGTGGATCTCGCTGACACGTGACTTCCTGCAGGGGGCAGCACTGAGGCGTCGGACTGTTCCACAGCTGCGTTCTATCAATCACACAACAGTTCAGTGGGTCTGTCGGTTCTGTCGGGTGTGTCGGGTCAGAGCTCACAGTCTGAGAGATAACACGCCTCCTTCACCTGCAGCTGTCATCAATCATTAATCCTGACCTAACAGGCGGCTGCTGCGGAGCATTAACACACAACACGTCATCAGCATGTAGCACAGATGAAGAGTGATGACATTTAGATGTATTCACACACTGAGGAACACGATCCACTGGTCTTATTGATCCTTATCAGACCAGATCAATCAGTAACACCTGATAATAACAATCATGTAATAAACATGAGTCCTTCTCATAAAACGATATATGAGTTAATAAAACATAACAAACACATTTATTGGGATTAACTAACTTATCGTGTTTGTTAAGATTAAAACATTACGTTATGTTATGAAGCACGACAGTCAGCTAAGAATCAGCTAACTGCTGCTAACTGTAGCTGCATTACAATAGTTAGCTTAGTTAGCCGTGCAGCTGGTGTACTGCACTGGGAGCCGGGTCGGGGCTAGCTGTTAGCATGCTAAACTTCAGTAGATGTATCTGCATCATAATAAGTAAACACATCAAAGTGTTCTTTCTTCACATTCTGTTCAAATGTTTGATGTGTTTGAATGATTTCAAGTCAAATTCTTTTACAGAACGCAAAAAATACAAGTTGCTAACCACCTAGCCTCAGCCTGTCCTGACTTTAACACCAGCTAAACTGCTGCTATCAGGTGAGAGCCGCCTCACCTGAGTGTGTGTGTGTGTGTGTGTGTGTGTGTGTTTAGTTTCTTCTTTAAATCTTCTGTAATCTGTTTTAATCTGTCTGTCGTCCAACAAACAGTCGGACCCTGAAGGTCAGAACAGAACAGACTGTACCTTCTATAATACAACACTCAAACTAAAATGGCACTGAATAGCGCGTATACCTCCGCAAAGGACCAGCACTAATGTTCTGGACCGGCTCACAGGCACCGGCGACCTGAAACCACCAGGATTATGATTTCTTGCATTATTTCCTGAGGCATGAAAGAAAATATCTTCATCTGTATCAAGACCAACACTAAATGGGTCTATTCTGGTTCGAGACCGATCCTCAACCAAGTCTTTGTGAAATCCTGCTGACAGACCAGCTGATCAACAGGTTTTTCCCCTCAGCAAAATGTTAGGGATAATAAACATGCTGATCTGAGACCAGCAGTTTATTACCGACTTGGTCTGAGTTGAACTTTAACACATCGAGTTCACGTCACCTTCAGTCTGCACTCATGACAGCAGACCCCGATCTTTGCTTCTCGGGCCTCGGACCAGTGGTACCAGAGGGCGCCAGTGTTCTTCAGCCTGAGCAGAGCAGGACCGATTTAAAACAAGAAGTTCTGTTGCTGTCTGTGAACAGAACCACTGCTGGTCAAAGTCTGAATGATGCCAACATATGGAAGTGACCTGTGTGTGTGTGTGTGTGTGTGTGTGTGTGTGTGTCTACAGTAAGGACAGCTGATCTCAGACCTGTTCAGGAGACATTTCTGTGATGACAGATCTCAGTGGAGGTCAGAGGTCGCAGCTCTGTAACTGTAGAAACTGGGTCACAAACTGGATTGAGCAGAGCTGACCGTTAGCGACCATGCTAACCGGCTGATAACAGAGTGTGTGTGTGTGTGTGTGTGTGTGTGTGTGTGTGTGTGTGTGTCTGTGTGTGTGTGTGTGTGTGTGGCTCTGAACCATCAAAACATCAAAATATTCAGTTATTTTATGATTCACTTCACAGACTGACTAACCTCTCTGAGAGAGATGGACGGGGAGAGAGGGAGGAGGGGGGGGAGGAGGAGGGGGGAGGAGGAGATAGAGGGAGAGAAGGGGAGAGAGAGAGGAGAGAAAGAGGAGGGAGGAGGGGGGAGGAAGAGGAGGGAGGAGGGGGGAGGAAGAGGAGGGAGGAGGAGGGAGGTAAAAGAGAGGAAAGTGTGTTTGTGTGTGTCAGAGAGTCAGAGAGGAGTGTGAGCGAGCGGTGAACTGATTTATTGATTTATTGGATTATTGATTCCTGGAACCTGCAGAGCCAAAGGTACTGTGTGTGTGTGTGTGTGTGTGTGTGTTTGTGTGTCTTAAAACATGAACTAATCCTGACTGTAGTTTTAGTTAAAGTAACAGTATTTAGAAATTCACACTGAGAAATTTTAATGTTTTCAATATGAACGAGGTAATGAAACAAACTGTGTCCATCTGTGAGTAAACGAGCTGCTCTCAGAACACTGTGAGGACAGAGAGGTGGCAGGGTCCGCCGCATGTAAACACGGTGTGTTTTTGTCCTTTAAGGTCTGTTTGTTTGTTCAGTCGTGAAGACGTTTCTCTGTTCGTTAATTAAACTACAGATCACTGATCCGGTCTCACCCTGCTGTGGTCGTTGGTTCAGGACCGTAACAGAAGTCAGACGTGTTGAACTCTGAGAGATAAAGTACGATCCAGACGGATTCTTTTGGCCTTTTCTGGTTTCATTGACTGGACAGCTGATGAGTGTGATAGGAAACAGGGTAAGAGGGGGGAGTGACCCGGGTCAGGATTCGAACCTGGGTCCACTGTAGAGCCTCGGCACAGGGGTCGCGCGCGCTACCAACCGAGCTAAGGGGCAGCTGAGTTGCTGTAGTCTCTGTGGTACTGACCCGACCCGACTCTGATCGTGTTGATGGTGACAGTTTACAGTCTGCAGTTAATTCTTCTCTATCACACAAAACCACGTGTGATGACATCATGGTCTGTTTTTGTTGTTTCTGCATTTTAAACATTATGACATCATTACACACACACACAACCTTGGATAATGACCTCCACACACAGTCGGACCTGTGGAGTGAATAAGTGGGTCAGAACCATGTGACTTCTGTGGGACTCTCTGAATCATCAGCAGGCAGGAGCGATGAAGACGAGGCTGTGACCTTCCTCACGTTGATGCAGTGAACCAACAGAACTGCTGAGTTCTGACTTTTTCTGTCTGTTTGAGTCACAAACTCATCTTCTCTCATCTTCTTCTTCTACGCTGGTTTAAACATCCATCTCTTGATTCTGGTTCTGGACCATGGACAGTTCTGTGCTGCTGGGTATTCTCTCAGAATCACATCCTCAGCTGGGTCAGCAGGTCCAAAGTATCCAGCAGGTTTGTAGTTGTCAGGATGAGGTCTGTCACCCCATCAGTCCATCAGCAGGTTATAGTTGGGTGATGAGTCGGTAGATCAGGAGGTCTGCAGGTCGGTCTGGAGATCAGAGCGATCAGTGATTGGGTGGTTGGTACGGTATCGGTCAGTGGGCCGGGTCGTAGACAGAACGTAGGATGGTCAGCAGGTACATGTGGCACCACAGCTGTGGAGGAATGTTTGATTCAGTACCTGAACCACAGCAGGGAACTAAACACAGAGAAGAAGAAGGTGTGAGAGCTCAGCGGAGTCAGAACCACTCAGTGAGCCCGACACACTGTGAGTGAGCCGTCAGTATCCCACGGCAACCTGAAATATCCAGACTCATGTTAGAATCCCGAGTGAATAAACCCTCATCCTGCCTCACAGGAGGAGGTCTCACTGTGACCTCTGACCTCTGAGACAGGTAGAGAGACAGGTAAGTAGAGAGACAGACAGGTAGAGAGACAGGTAAGCAGAGAGACAGGTAAGCAGAAGACAGACAGGTAGAGAGACAGGTAAGCAGAGAGACAGGTAAGCAGAAGACAGACAGGTAGAGAGACAGGTAAGTAGAGAGACAGGTAAGCAGAGAGACAGGTAGAGAGACAGGTAAGCAGAGAGACAGGTAAGCAGAAGACAGACAGGTAGAGAGACAGGTAAGCAGAGAGACAGGTAAGCAGAGAGACAGACAGGTAGAGAGACAGGTAAGCAGAGAGACAGATAGGTAGAGAGACAGGTAAGCAGAGAGACAGACAGGTAGAGAGACAGGTAAGCAGAGAGACAGGTAAGCAGAGAGACAGACAGGTAGAGAGACAGGTAAGCAGAAGACAGACAGGTAGAGAGACAGGTAAGTAGAGAGACAGACAGGTAGAGAGACAGGTAAGCAGAGAGACAGACAGGTAGAGAGACAGGTAAACAGAGAGACAGGTAAGCAGAGAGACAGACAGGTAGAGAGACAGGTAAGCAGAGAGACAGGTAAGCAGAGAGACAGACAGGTAGAGAGACAGGTAAACAGAGAGACAGGTAAGCAGAGAGACAGACAGGTAGAGAGACAGGTAAACAGAGAGACAGGTAAGCAGAGAGACAGACAGGTAGAGAGACAGGTAAACAGAGAGACAGGTAAGCAGAAGACAGACAGGTAGAGAGACAGGTAAGCAGAGAGACAGGTAAGCAGAGAGACAGACAGGTAGAGAGACAGGTAAGCAGAGAGACAGGTAAGCAGAGAGACAGACAGGTAGAGAGACAGGTAAGCAGAGAGACAGGTAAGCAGAGAGACAGGTAAGCAGAGAGACAGACAGGTAGAGAGACAGGTAAGCAGAGAGACAAATCTTCTCACAGTGTTTGGTTTCACCCGTCCTCTCCTCAGCAGACATTTTGCTGACTCTCCATCTTCATGTTTACCCTCCAAACTTTCCCATGATGCAACAGGAGCCTCGAGCTGTCTGACTTTCTGCTGAGTGGGTTTTGTTCTGTTCCCACTGACGGGTCGTCATCATGGTGCTGATACTGAGTCCAGCTCACTGCTGGTTAAAGACTACAAGATGTTTTATTAGTTCTTTAACAGACTGAAGTTTGAAGCCGCTTCACTTCTTTACATCAGCAGCTCAGCTGAAACATGGACGTCTTCAGCGTCAGCTTCACTTTTCATTTCTCACTTTCCTTTTTCATCTTTGGTTTCTGAACTATGACCTGAATATTGTGAGAATGAAGCATGATGAGGATTTCACGAGTGTCAGAGCTCATCAGTGTGACGCTGAATGCAGCGTCAGGTGTGATGCTTCAGGTCAATAACAGCTGTCTGTGTGTGTGTGTGTGTGTGTGTGTGTGTCTGTGTGTGTGTGTGTGTGTGTGTGTGTGTCTGTGTGTGTGTGTGTGTGTGTGTGTCTGTGTGTGTGTCTGTCTGTGTGTGTGTCTGTGTGTCTGTGTGTGTCTGTGTGTGTGTGTGTGTGTGTGTGTGTGTGTGTGTGTCTGTCTGTGTGTGTGTGTGTGTGTGTGTGTGTGTGTGTGTGTCTGTGTGTGTGTGTGTGTCTGTGTCTGTCTGTGTGTGTGTCTGTGTGTGTGTGTGTGTGTGTGTGTGTGTGTGTGTGTGTGTCTGTGTGTGTGTGTGTCTGTGTCTGTCTGTGTGTGTGTCTGTGTGTGTGTGTGTGTGTGTGTGTGTGTGTGTGTCTGTGTGTGTGTGTGTCTGTGTCTGTGTCTGTGTGTGTGTGTTTGTGTGTGTGGGTGTGTGTGTCTGTGTCTGTGTGTGTCTGTGTGTCTGTCTGTGTGTGTCTGTCTGTGTGTGTCTGTGTCTGTCTGTGTGTGTGTCTGTGTGTCTGTGTGTGTGTGTGTGTGTGTGTGTCTGTGTGTGTGTGTGTCTGTGTCTGTGTCTGTGTGTGTGTGTTTGTGTGTGTGGGTGTGTGTGTCTGTGTCTGTGTGTGTCTGTGTGTCTGTCTGTGTGTGTCTGTCTGTGTGTGTCTGTGTCTGTCTGTGTGTGTGTCTGTGTGTCTGTGTGTGTGTGTGTGTGTGTGTGTCTGTGTGTGTGTCTGTGTGTGTGTGTGTCTGTGTCTGTCTGTGTGTGTGTCTGTGTGTCTGTGTGTCTGTGTGTGTGTGTGTGTGTGTGTGTCTGTGTGTGTGTGTGTGTCTGTCTGTGTGTGTGTGTGTGTCTGTGTGTGTGTGTGTGTGTGTGTGTGTGTGTGTGTGTGTGTGTGTGTGTGTGTGTGTGTGTGTGTCTGTGTGTGTGTGTGTGTGTCTGTGTCTGTGTGTGTGTGTTTGTGTGTGTGGGTGTGTGTGTCTGTGTCTGTGTGTGTCTGTGTGTCTGTCTGTGTGTGTCTGTCTGTGTGTGTCTGTGTCTGTCTGTGTGTGTGTCTGTGTCTGTCTGTGTGTGTGTCTGTGTCTGTATGTGTGTGTGTGTGTGTCTGTGTCTGTCTGTGTGTGTGTCTGTGTCTGTATGTGTCTGTCTGTGTGTGTGTGTGTGTGTGTGTGTGTCTGTCTGTCTGTGTGTGTGTGTGTCTGTCTGTGTGTGTGTCTGTGTGTCTGTCTGTGTCTGTCTGTGTGTGTGTCTGTGTGTCTGTATGTGTCTGTCTGTGTGTGTGTGTGTGTGTGTGTGTGTCTGTCTGTCTGTGTGTGTGTGTGTCTGTCTGTGTGTGTGTCTGTGTGTCTGTCTGTGTCTGTCTGTGTGTGTGTGTGTGTGTGTGTGTGTGTGTGTGTGTGTGTGTGTGTGTGTGTGTGTGTGTGTGTGTGTGTGTGTGTGTGTCTGTGTGTGTGTGTGTGTGTGTGTGTGTGTGTGTGTGTGTGTGTGTCTGTCTGTGTGTGTGTGTGTGTGTGTGTCTGTGTCTGTCTGTGTGTGTGTGTGTGTGTGTCTGTGTCTGTCTGTGTGTGTGTGTGTGTGTGTCTGTGTCTGTGTGTGTGTGTGTCTGTGTCTGTCTGTGTGTGTGTGTGTGTGTGTGTGTCTGTCTGTCTGTGTGTGTGTGTGTCTGTCTGTGTGTGTGTCTGTGTGTCTGTCTGTGTCTGTCTGTGTGTGTGTCTGTGTGTCTGTATGTGTCTGTCTGTGTGTGTGTGTGTGTGTGTGTGTGTCTGTCTGTCTGTGTGTGTGTGTGTCTGTCTGTCTGTGTGTCTGTGTGTCTGTCTGTGTCTGTCTGTGTGTGTGTGTGTGTGTGTCTGTGTCTGTCTGTGTGTGTGTGTGTGTGTGTCTGTGTCTGTGTGTGTGTGTGTGTGTGTGTCTGTGTGTCTGTCTGTGTGTGTGTGTGTGTGTGTGTGTGTGTGTGTGTGTGTCTGTCTGTGTGTGTGTGTGTGTGTGTGTCTGTGTCTGTCTGTGTGTGTGTGTGTGTGTGTCTGTGTCTGTCTGTGTGTGTGTGTGTGTGTGTCTGTGTCTGTGTGTGTGTGTGTCTGTGTCTGTCTGTGTGTGTGTGTGTGTGTGTGTCTGCAGGACCTCGGTGGGTTTGCGATGCCGATCCTGGACGGAGATCCGGGCCGAGCAGAGAGAGACGGCAGCAGGAAGGTAAAGAACTCAGTGCTGGTGTGGTCGCTGATGATGTCAGCAGCAGGTGACCTGATGACATCACTCACAGGCTGCCGAGTCATCAATCAGTTGGTATCTGTGAGGTCATCACGTGCGACCAGGTGTTCACTCAGGTGTCTCCTCTTCCTGTCTGAACTCACTTACACATGCAAACAAGTGTAAATTAATGAAGGTAATAAAACACGACAGCTTATAAAATAAAGACTTTCATGAATAAATGAACGTCTAGCAGCTGATGGATCCACCTGCACAGATGATTTGAACGTATTTGTAATATCGGACCGGGTCGAGTCCTGTGAGAGGTCAGCTGGATCAGGTGTGCTGGATCAGGTGTCTCTCCAGAACTTGTTTGACTGGTTTTCAATTTGACACCATCATTTCCTTCTCACACTCTTTGTTTAGTATAAATCACAAACAACAAGTTAAAAATAATGCAGATTTGTATCGAGACACAAAAACCTGTCTCTTTTGCTGGCTTTTATCAAGCCAGCTGAGACCCACCTGGACTCACCTGGTCTGTGCTGCTGTTGTTGTCTTCTTGAAGGTCAGATGAAATGAAATCGGCGGAAATTCACGACGAGCGACGTTCGCAAAGCGGTTTCGGACGATTTTAGTTTTGGTTTGAAACCACACACACACACACACACACACACACACACACACACACACACACACACACACACACACACACACACACACACACACACACACACACACACACACACACACACACACACACACACACACACACACACACACACACACACACACACACACACACACACACACACACACACACACACACACACACACACACACACACACACACACACACACACACACACACACACACACACACACACACACACACACACACACACACACACACACACACACACACACACACACACACACACACACACACACACACACACACACACACACACACACACACACACACACACACACACACACACACACACACACACACACACACACACACACACACACACACACACACACACACACACACACACACACACACACACACACACACACACACACACACACACACACACACACACACACACACACACACACACACACACACACACACACACACACACACACACACACACACACACACACACACACA
Source organism: Acanthopagrus latus (assembly GCF_904848185.1). Classification (NCBI taxonomy): domain Eukaryota; kingdom Metazoa; phylum Chordata; class Actinopteri; order Spariformes; family Sparidae; genus Acanthopagrus; species Acanthopagrus latus. The sequence continues at coordinate 24,413,127 of NC_051057.1, read as the reverse complement.
CACACACACACACACACACACACACACACACACACACACACACACACACACACACACACACACACACACACACACACACACACACACACACACACACACACACACACACACCTGTGTAGCATACCTCAGGTGATCCCAGGCGAGATTTGAACTCAGGGCTCCTCGCTGCCAGACGGCGACCGTCTCCACTGGACCATCTTCAGTACTGAGGAACACATAGAAGCAGCAACACAAAGTGGGTCAGGTTGTAGAACCTGTGTGAGATCAACCTCCATCAGTCCTGAGAGAGAAACGCTGGACTGTCTGGATGTTTTCAGCTGCTGGTTGTTGAGCTGCTCGTCTCATGTGTCTTTTTTGTCAACGATGTGCAGAAAATATACCAGTTCTGCTAGAACATACAGACAGTCAGACGCAGGTGGTTGAGGGGTTTTGCAGGAGGACTGTGGTGCAGCTGACCAAGGTTCAAATCCCACAATGAAAACTGTGGTTTTACATTTTAGCAAATCTAACCAAGTCGTCTTCAGTCCAGGATGTTATCAGACCCAGCAGGACTCTGTTTATATGTGCTGTGGTTACTGACAGGCCCGTCCTCTGCAGGACATCGGTCCAAATTCTGTGAAAAAACAACATGTCAGACTGTGCTCAGAGAAACACATGATCATTTTGAACCTGAGGTCCTCTAGTGTAACAACACAGAGGACAGGAGGAGTCCATGTGAGGAGGCTGGACGAGGCCTCTCAGGGCCTCTGGCCAAAGATGAACAAGCTTTATGTAACATTTGTGCTGCCTGATGCCAAAGCATGT
>NC_051057.1:24359823-24407323 GCF_904848185.1 Acanthopagrus latus | reverse complement strand
ACCAGCAGAGGGAGAGAGAGGAGGAAGTCTGCATCATGGATCATGGTGGAGGACAATGCAGAAGGACAGACAGACAGGAAGCAGAAGGAGGTGGACAGACGGACGGTGCGGCGGCGCTCAGAGCCCTGCGGGATCCTCTACGTCCAACTGCTTCCTCTGTCCAACAGGAAGAAGAAGGAGCTGCTGCAGAGACGGACGGGACGCAGGACGTCTTGCAGCGAGGAGCGGGAGGGACAGACGGGCCCGAGGCAGGGGGACGAGTTCAGACCCATGAGCAGAGGGAGGTCCGAGCCCGTCGGCCCTCTGGACCACAGTAAGCAGAACAAGTACACGAACACATGAGTTGTGTTTCCTTTAACTGCAGAAGTGACTGAGAGCCTTTATATCTCGTCCTCTCTCCCTCCTGATGATGAGCGTCAGGTGAAGTCATTTCTGGAGCTTCACAGTAAAACAGTGTTTTAACATTCTGCTAATCCAAATCTCCAGAAGCTTCGAGATCCCAAACTCATCCGACAAGATGTTGTTTACACCCTCAGTGTTCAGGCGCTAACGCTTTTAGCCGAGCAGCTACAGTGAAGCTTTCAGTGTAAGACACTAAACAGCAACAATATAGAGAAGAATATCAGAGTCAGTGTGTCAGAGTGCATCAGCAGAACTGTTCCCTCTAAACCTGACCTGTGATCAGTGTTAGTGTCTCTGTGCTGACCTGTGATCAGTGTTAGTGTCTCTGTGCTGACCTGTGATCAGTGTTAGTGTCTCTGTGCTGACCTGTGATCAGTGTTAGTGTCTCTGTGCTGACCTGTGATCAGTGTTAGTGTCTCTGTGCTGACCTGTGATCAGTGTTAGTGTCTCTGTGCTGACCTGTGATCAGTGTTAGTGTCTCTGTGCTGAAGCTGCTCTTCTGTCTCTCAGTGAACTCTTGTTGATGTTCTGATGGTCTGCTCATTCTGATACAACTGATCCAGGTTCTGTAGTGTGTCACAGTTCTTACACTGCCCCTGTAGAAACCTTCGGGCCCTCGGACTAAAGGCGGGTACACACTACAGGATAATCGGGCCGATTTTTGTCCCGATTTCCCCCCTTATGATCAAAGCCAGCAAAGGCCCGATTATCATGTTTGCAAAGGACATCGTGTCTGAATTTCCTGTGGTGTGGGGTGTGTTAAGAGTGATTTTGTCAGGTCAGATCTGCTCGGAAGGTGTCGGAAGGAGAGATTGTAAATAATGAACATGTTTATTATTCGTGACTAGAAATCCTGTAGTGTGTGGTCTCCTAATCTGTGAAGGTTTGAAAAATCCTGCAGTGTGTACCCGCCTTAAATCAACAACTTTCTGAATCCTCAGACTTTCTGATTATTTACAGATTCATGGAACAAAATCAGAGTTTATCTCCAACAGACTCTCTGGCCTGAGTGTGTGTGTGTGTGTGTGTGTGTGTGTCACTCTAATCTGTTAAAGTGCTGCCTGCCTGTCTCCTCACCACCACTGAGCTTCCTGTTAGCAGATCACTGTATGTTTCTCTGAGTGCTTGTGTTGAAGAGAGGTACAAGGTAACCTACATTATTCAACACACACACACACACACACACACACAGATGAATTATAAATAAATGTTTACCTGTTGTTATCACTGAGGTCTCTTCTGCAGTCCAGCCTCAGACCAACATGTTCTTTGTGGTGTCTTGGAGTTTGAAGGTCGATGACTCATCCTGCACTCGGGGGCGTGTCCTCAGTGTGTGTGTCTGTGACGCTGACGTGGACTCGTTCACAGAAAGACGGGCAACACTCAATCTTATTTTATGTACAAAGAATATTCTGATGTTCTCTGACTGCTCTGCCTTAACTCAGACAGACGGCTGTTAACCAGCTCCCACTGAACACCTCCGGACCAGAGCTGCACGCAGCCTCTGAAGACGACCCAGCACAGTTACAGTGCATTAGCAGCAGTTAGCTTGGATGTCGGTTGGTTGGTTGTTCTGCCATGAGGTAGCTCGGTTAGCCGTGCAGCTAGTGGTTGCTGACTGTGCCCTGTGATGCCAAGATCCAATCCCATTAATAAAACCACCTCAGTGCTGTGTTCACTGTCGTCTTCTCAGAGGCTGTCGTGTTCTGCCAGAGTGTGTGTGTGTGTGTGTGTGTGTGTGTGTGTGTGTGTGTGTGGTATTATTAGTATTTCTGTTATTATCTACCAGCTGTCACACAGGACTGACATCAACCATCACCACTAAATATAGCCTGTAATCACTGGCCTGTGTGTGTGTGTGCAGTGACTCAGTGTTTCCTGTAGAGGGCGATGTTTCCTCATTTACAGCTTTGACTTGAACACTGACTCTTCTCCTCTCTCCTCCTCTCTCCTTCCCCCCAGCCTACAGCTTCACCTCCCCTCCTCCTCCCCCTCCTCCTCCTCGTCAGGAGGAGGTGAATGTTTTCCGTCTGGAGACGTACCTGACGGAGCCGAGGCGTCCAGAGACCAGGAGGCTGCGCTCCTTCTCCTCCCCTCCAGACACCGGACAACTCTCCTCCTCCTCCACCTCCTCCACCTGCTTCCAGCTGCCTCCTCTGGCTCCGCCTCTTCCTGTCGGGAGGCTGGTGAGTGAGGAGTGCTGCTGAGCCTGTTGCTGTGTCTCAGTTCAAGTCTGCATCCTTCAGAGGAGCATCTGAAGGCCAATGATGTCACAACGTTGTGTGAAGGCTCCTCCAGATGTTTCTTCTTCTCCATGTTTCTGGAGGATGCACGGCTATGATCCTTCGTGGCCTCACATATCCCAAAATTCTTTCCGTGCCCAAAAAAGAAGAAAAAAAGAGAGAAAATGTCAACATCGCATGACGCAGCTCGTCACTTTCACGGGCCTGGGTGGCAGAAATTGTGACATAAGGGTAAAACATCTGGTGACACAACCAGGAAATGCTCCAAAGGCTAGACTGTCACATTTAACAACAGCTGACCAGGTGAACAAGGTCTCTGAAGGACTCGCCTTCACAGACCACAAAGGCCGAGTCCTTCAGAGGACGCAGACCCTGAACTGAGACTCAGCATGTGTGTGTTATCAGGTGTGGTCACATGACCAGAGGGTGATGTGTGTCAGTCCATAGCTTCATATTAGCCTTGAGCTAACTGAGCTCCTGTTAGCACACAGATGCTAACATAGGTTAGCCTCAGCCCAGTGCTACATGTTTCACACTGGCTCGTCTCTGTACCAGGCGTAGTTGAAGTCAGAGCCAGCAAGCCCGAGGCTAAAATCAAGTTAGCCTACTTTGGAAAGTGCCATTGTGAACGCTTTCTTAGCCCTGAGCTAACAGTTCCATTAGCCTGGAGCTAACGGCTCCTATAGCCCTGAGCTAACAGCCCCATTAGCCTGGAGCTAAATGCAGTGTGGATGTCCCGTTCTGAAGGACGTGATATCTCTGAAACACTTTGGAGAAATTCTCCACTTTTATCAAAATCAAAGATCAAGTGATCAGTGAGACATCACATCTGTCGTGGAATTTCTTCAAATTTGAAAGTAAAAGCGGGGCGGCTGTAGCTCAGTGGGTAGAGTAGAGCTGGTGGACTAGTGATTGGAAGGTTGTTGGTTCGAATCCTGGCTTCCCTGGGGCGGAACTGAGCTGCATGTAGAAATATCCTTGAGTAAGACACTAAACCCCAAAATTGCTCCTGATGTGCAGTTGGCACCTTGAGTAAGGCAGCCTCTGCCATCAGTAAGGGTCCTGCTCGTCCAGTTCACCCATAGTTAACTGGATTTGGCCCCAGTAGCCCTGCGATCCCTCAGGGGGAAAAAGCGGTAACATCCCCGCGACGCTCACGGAAAACGTGGAAGAGAACGGAATGAGAGTAAAAGTTTTGCTGACGTTGTTCTTCACCTGATCGTCGTCGACTGATCCGTCTGCTGAAACACTGTCAGTGTGTTTCTGTGGACACACACACACACACACACACACACACACACACACACACACACACACACACACACACACACACACACACACACACACACAGTGAGGCAGTGATTGATCAGAATCACACGAGCTGCTGCAGTGAACACACCTGTCACAACACACCGTCACTCGGCTCTGATCGGCTGTTTCCGGTCTCCCTCGGTGCTCATTGAAGCGTTGTCAAGTGTCTACAGGTAACAAGAACGGGGCCGGAAAATAGGCCTTCAAAATAAGATACTGACGCAAATAACAAGAGGAAACAAATATAAAAGAAATCAACTTATTAATGTGACGTGATGGAGTAGTATTTTACTTTTACTTTAGTGTCCGAGTACTTTCAAAACTGCTGGACAATTGTTGGATCTTTGTCACGTTTTACGACAACGTCTTGACTCTATTTGCTTTTATTTTGAAGTCCCGTACCAGACGTGCAGCGTGTTCGCTCTGTTAGCTTGTTAGCTGCTGCGGCTCGGCTGCTGAAGCTGACACCAGCGGCGGACGGCGGCGATCTTTCCCGACAGAACACGACCGTCCGCCGGCAGACCAGGTCCTCCAGCCGGACAGAGACACAAGATGGAGCCGTGAAGATTCGACTGATTCCCGCTGAAACATCCTGAAGTCGACGTCACAGCAGTAGAGAAACCGCACGAGCGTTTAATGAACGGCGACTGTCAAGTAGGTGCTAACGTTAGCTAACATCCATCAGTCCTGTGGCCGCAGCGGCGGAACACGCTTAAAAAATACGCTTTTATCATGAAAATGACTCTGACGACATTAAATTAAGATTAAAGACGATGCCTCTTCATGATGTGAGTGACGTCATGTCCATCTGATAATCGGCTACTGTTACAGTCATCATATTAATGAACAACACGGAGACCTGATGACCTGATTACCAAATCATCTGCAACCCCTCATGGCTACAGGACTTAACCACCTCCTGACCTGTGACCACGCCCCCTGTTTTAATGTCCCCAAACCTGGGGCCGCTCTCACTTGAGGCCGCTCTCACCTGGGGTCGCTCTCACCTGAGGCCGCTCTCACCTGGGGTCGATCACACCTTATATCTCATGATGTAATGTGTTGTTACAGTACTGGATATGAGACAACCAGAGCTCAGCCTCACGTGGGTGCTACTCAGATTAAATGTGTGTTAATGTGTCCAGCTGTCAGAAGCACATCTGGACCGAAAGATTTATACATCACAGTCCAGCAGCAGGTCCAACTGTAGGACAGTCAGTGTGATCACAGCAATGTACTGATCTAGTGTTTCCTCTCGGTTCTGTCTGGCAGCATCGGGTCAAACATCATTTGATTCAGGAGAACCTGAAGTTTCAGTCCGGCTCAGAATGGATGAATTTACTAGAATATTTGTACAACGACGGTCACGGTGTGTTCACAGTGAAGTCAGAACCAGTTTCCATCTGACCTTTAATAAGCAGGTTACAGACGTGTGTTATGATATTATCCTCAGTGTGACGGCGTTATCATGATCTCTATGGAGGCCCTGAATGTCCAAATAAGATGTGTGTTAACCTCCACTGTAGAGGAGGCTCTGCAGCAGGGGGAGGATGAGAGGTTCAGACTGACACCAGAAGTGTCTCCTGACAGATGATTGGACGATTATGTTTTCCAACAGATGACCTCACTGAGACGTCCTCAAAGATGTCTGACAGAGAGTGAGTGTCCACAGACCTCTGATCATTACGTGTATTGATAAACTGTCTGTGTTCACACTTTAGGTTTTTGTTTCATCAGTTGAGAATTTTTTTTTTCAAAATTCCCCCCAAATTTCCACATTTTGAATTTCAAGATAATGCTCTGACAGTGGCTGCTTTACATGCACATGGTATTCTGTTTTGTGCTCTTATTCTGAAAAGACAGTGTTCAGATGAAGCTGTTTACGTGAGAGTGTCACACAGAGCTGACCATCAGCAGGAAGTGTGTCACTAACCACCGTGAAAACCTGGATTGAGGCTCAAATTCTGAACGCTGAACCAAGAACAGAACCAGCAAATCCTGCATGTGTTCATCTGTAATGCTGCATTCAGAACAATGCCTCATTTGGACTCTCCGAACAGAATGTGCTGTTTACGATCTCTGAGTCATCTAGAGGATCAGTGTCAGGTGTGACTGATGATGTGCTGCATTGTCGTCCACAGGTGGAGGTTGCAGACGACATGTCGGAGCAGCCGGACCCCGACGATGCTGGTAAGAACTTTTAAAGCTAAAAACTCAGCAGCAGCTGTCTGGTTCTGATGCAGTAAATGTTCAGGATGAGTCTGGGCTGAAGTCATCCTCAAAACAGTTCTGGAGCTTCACAGTAAAACAGAGTTGCAGCACTCTGCTAAACAACTGAAGCGGCTGAGACTTGATTTAAAACAGAGACACAACACAAAAAATATCCCACGCTCATAAACTCCATTAAAACTCTGCAGAATCAGCTGTTAGCACTTCCTGTTAGCATCCTGTTAGCAGTGAACCTGTGGAGGTTCAGACAACTGTCACTGGATCACTGTGATACTGAACAGAACTTAAAAACATGATGTTTCTAAGGCAAGTTCTGCTTACATGAGGAGAGACTGAGGATTTCCAGGTGTTTATTCCTCCAGATGTTTATTCCTCCAGGAGTTTATTCCTCCAGGTGTTTATTCTTCCAGGTGTTTAACACCCAGTGTCACATGAGATTCTGCCGAGTGTTGTCAACTCGTCTGCTGAGATCAGAACCAGATCTGATGTTTCCAGACGAGCTCTCCGACCTTCAGCGGTCTGATGGTCTATAAACAGAATCCAGTAGCTACAGGAATGAGCCCAGTATGCAAAGGATTATGGGTAGTGAGCCAGGTGTGTCCTTCTGTTGGGTAAATGGCTGAAGCGTTAAGTGAATGATAACATTATTGATCCACAGTATTGATTAGCTTGGTCTGACTCTGAACTCATTCAGCGATGATGAAGCAGAACCTGCTCCCAGAGTGCTTTGCTGCATGAATGAGGGTTGACACCTGGCAGATGTTGAGCAAACAGCCATCAGCTACTCTGTTGTCATGGCAACAGACAGCTTAGACACACACACACACAGACACACATTGTTGTTGTTAATGCTCTTATGATAATCCGAAGGGCGAGCGAGCAGAACGACACTGTTTGCTCTTACTTTCTCTCCATGACTCAGCAGTTTTGGGGTCCGAGCACACAGGAAGTGATGTCACTGTGTCTTATGATTGATGGAGGTGATGATGTGTTCTGTGTGTGTGTGTGTGTGTGTGTGTGTGTGTGTGTGTGTGTGTGTGTGTGTGTGTGCGCGCGCAGCATCAGAGGAGTCAGAGAGAGACATCTACATGCGCTTCATGAAGTGTCACAAGTGTTACGACATCATCCCCACCAGCTCCAAACTGGTGGTGTTTGACACCACACTGCAGGTGAGAAACACACACACACACACACACACACACACACAGAACAGCCCGGATCAGACCTGGAATCAACATCTGTCCTGATTCAATCACAGGTGAACAGCTAAGACCACGTGACGAGAAGAAGAAGCGGTTAACTTCTCAGTTAAGCAGTTAACCAGACTCCCTTAACAAATGTGTCAGTTTAGTGAGTTGTTGAGTTGGAGACACTTTATAAACTCTGTGAAACTCTGTCTCTGACTCATTCTGCATTATTTGGACCTTCTTGTTCATTCAGCAAATGATCTACATGAACTTCTTTCTGTCTTTGAGTAGAAACATGGAGTCTGTTTGTCTTTGTGATGGACAAGTTTGTTTCATACAGAGCAGGAAGTGACATCACATCAGGCCTTAATTTAGCTGTGAACATAATATACCTGTTTTATATGTCAATGTCAAATCATCAGAGCTCCACTGGAACATATTTATTATTATCAGTATTATTGTTATTATTGTTGTTTCAGGTGAAGAAAGCGTTCTTTGCTCTGGTGGCAAACGGAGTGAGAGCTGCTCCACTGTGGGAGAGCAAGAAACAGAGCTTTGTGGGTAAGACTGTGTGTGTGTGTGTGTGTGTGTGTGTGTGTGTGTGTGTGTGTGTGTGACTGTGAGTGTGATACTTCATCTTCTCCCTCAGGCTGTCATCATATTCACAAAGACAGCATGACTATATTTAGCAACGACACACACTCACACACACACACACACACACACACACACACATCCACACACACGCACACTCTCTCTTTCGCTCTCTAGATGTCATCACTTTCTCTCTCTCTCGTTTTTCAGGAATGTTGACGATCACAGACTTCATCAACATCCTGACCAGATACTATAAATCTCCCATGGTAACACACACACACACACACACACACACACACACACACACACACACATATACACACACTTAGCTTAGCATAAAGACTGTAGACGAGGGGGAACAGTTAGCCTGGCTCAGCCTGTTGAGTGATTCGTGTTGTTGTTTCTTCCTGGAGTCGCGGCTGGAGCTTTACAGACGGCTAACTGTTTCCCCCTGTTTCCAGTTTTTATGCTAAGCTAAGCTAAGTGGCTGTAGCTTCATCTCGCGCCCAGATAGAGAGTGGAATCGATCTGACTGTGAGAGAAGAATGTTGAACAGCTCCTGTTTTTGTCCCTCCAACAGACCGATAGTTGCAGTCTGGAGGTGCTGAGTGTTTGTTTATGTCCTGCAGGTTCAGATCTACGAGCTGGAGGAACATAAGATCGAGACGTGGAGAGGTGAAACATCCCCTCCGTCCTTCTTTATAGATGTTTGATATCACACATCTGTAAAATGATAAAAATGTGCTGTTCTATGAAAATCTTCTGTGTCCCTGTTGGCAGAACTGTACCTGCAGGAGACCTTCAAACCGCTGGTCCACATCTCACCTGACGCCAGGTAGGAGTGTGTGTGTGTGTGTGTATTTGTATTTATTACTCACGTTGCTGGAAATCATTAATGTTTCAGGTCAGCACCTGGTCTCTGAGTCCAGGCCCACTGAGCCGGACCGCTCCGTCCGTCACTTCAGTGTTCTATGAAACACAACCACTGCTGGTTTGATCTCATGTCCCCTGAAGTCATGAAGCTGTGTACGTGTGTGTGTGTGTGAGAGAGATGTGGACCGGATCAGCAGCTGGAGTCAGAATCACTGAATAATTTATCACCTGCTGAGAATAACCTGAGATGAGGAGACGAGGAGAGCAGACAAGGAGAGGAGACAAGGGAACAAGAAAGGACAGAAGAAGAAGAGGAGGAGACTGACTGTGACCCTAACATCATGTCCTCCCTCCTCTCCCCTCCTCTCCTCCCCCTCCTCTCTCCTCTCCTCCCCCTCCTCTCCCCTCCTCTCCTCCCCCTCCTCTCTCCTCTCCTCTCCTCTCCTCCCCCTCTCCCCTCCTCCCTCCTCTCCTCTCCCCTCTCTCCTCTCCTCTCCCCTCCTCTCCTCTCCCCTCCTCTCCTCTCCCCTCGCTCCTCTCCTCTCCCCTCCTCTCTCCTCTCCTCTCTCCTCCCCGCTCCTCTCCTCCCCCTCCTCTCTCCTCTCCCCTCCTCTCCTCCCCCTCCTCTCTCCTCTCCCCTCCTCGCTCCTCTCCTCCCCTTCCTCTCCTCCCCCTCCTCTCTCCTCTCCCCTCCTCTCCTACCCCTCCTCTCTCCTCTCCCCTCCTCGCTCCTCTCCTCCCCTTCCTCTCCTCCCCCTCCTCTCTCCTCTCCTCTCCTCTCCTCTCCTCGTTTCCGTTTCCGGTGAGCGCGAGTGAGCGTGAGTGGTTGGTTGGTGGTGGATGTGCGAGTGGCGCGGAGTTTTGAATTGTTTGCTGTCCCTGTTTATCTGTTTCCCCTGTATGTGCATGATCAGGTAAGCTTTTTGTTACTTTTACTGAGTTACCGACTAATTAGTAGTTTTTTGGTGGTTTCTAGGAGGGATGGCGTCCGCTGAGACGCCACTTCCGTCTATCCGGCAGGGAGTGCGGATAGTTTCGCCAGATAGCAGCATTAGTGTGGAGGAGGTTCTGTTGGCTGCTGGTGAGCAGGTGCGACATGACAGCCTCTGCTTTGCATCGCGGATGAACAAAGCGGTGGTTGTGTTCGTTAAAGACGAGCCACTTGTTCATCTGCTGGTGCAGAGCGGAGTGTTTGTCAGAGATTTGTTTGTGCAGGTGTCCCCGCTGTCCGCTCCCTCATCGCGGATCACCGTATCCGGTGTCCCGCCGTTCATTCCCAACGAGCTGTTGGAGAATGAGCTGCAGAGGTTTGGGAAGTTTGCCAGCGACTTTAAAACAGTGAGTTTGGGGTGTAAGGACCCGAAACTGAAACACGTCCAGTCTCTAAGACGACAGGTGTTTATGTTCTTGGATTCGCCAACACAAACACTGGAGGTGTCGTTCAGAGTAAAACACGGAGACGGCTCTTACATGGTGTACGCTAGCTCAGGACAGCTCAAGTGTTTTGAATGTGGAGATGTGGGTCATAAGCGCTACACCTGTCCGCACAAACAGCAGGCGGCAGCCCACAGCAGTGATGCGGTATCGGGCCCGCTGCCACCGCCAACGGCGGTGGTGGCGCGGCCGGTGGCGGTGCTACGATTGGTGCTGCGGACGAGGGCGCCGCGGTCCGACCGTTGTTGACGTTGTTGTGGACGCGACCGGCGCCACTGGTGCGCTGTTCAATGATGCAAATACACAAAACAGTGAGATCACTGAAGAAGGACTGGGTGTGTTCAGCAGCCAGGTGTCAGGGGAAGCAGATGAAATGGAGTATGACTCTGAGTCAGACACCACTTCTGTAGGTGAAATAATTTGAAAAACACAGATGTGCTGTTCCTGCAGGAGACGCATTCAAATCCAGCAGATGAAACAGACTGGAGATTATGGTGGCAGGGTCCATGTGTCCTCAGCCATGGCACTAACTTCAGTGCAGGAGTAGCTGTTTTGTTTAAGACAACAGCTAATGCAACTGTTTTGTCCTGCACTGAAGTGGTGAAGGGCCGACTGCTCATTGTACAGGCAGAAATACATAACAATGTGCTCTGCTTCATCAATGTTTATGCTCCAAATCATGGAGCAGAAAGGGTAAGGTTCTTCAGCCTGATGGAAAATGAGCTGAGAAATTACCATCAGGATCAGCTCATCATCGGTGGAGACTTTAACTGCACATTAGATTTCACTTTAGACAGAACAAGTGAGGAACCTCAATAAAATCATCACACATCTGGATCTGCTAGATGCATGGAGGGTAAAACATTCACAGTCCAGACAATACACATGGGTGAGGGTCATTAACAGCAGGGTCAGTGCTGCACGATTGGACAGGATCTACATTTCCCCAAACCTAAGCTCCAGACTGATTCATTGCCACATAAATCCCGTTGGTTTTACTGACCACCATTTCATTAATTTAATTTTGAACATCTCACCAGGTGAAAGGGTTAAGTCCTACTGGCTCTTTAATAACAAGCTCCTGCAGGACACTGCTTTTTGCCAGCACTTTAAATCTCTGTGGCAAAAGTGGAGGCTTAAAAAAGTTAACTTCAGTTCTCTGAAGCTGTGGTGGGAGGTAGGCAAGGCACAGATTCGTGTTTTTTGCCAGCAGTACACCTCCCATTCAACCGCTAAGATAAAATCAACAGTTCAGGAACTCGAAGCGAGCATAAAGAGCATGGAAGAGGAATTACATGGAGACCCAGATCCAACTAAAGGCCAATTGCTGAAGGAGAAGAGGTTGGCTCTGAGCTCTTTTCTTCAGGAGAGGGTGAAGGGGGCTCTGGTAAGGTCTCGTTTCCTCCAGCTGAAGGACATGGATGCCCCAACCTCGTTTTTCTTCAACCTGGAGAGGACGGTGGCACAGAGGAAGCACATGACCTGCCTTGAGCTGCCAGGAGGTAAAGTAACCACCTGCCCAAACGAAATGAGGAACCATGCAATGGACTTCTACATTAAACTTTTTGCAGAAGAGCAGTGCAGCATGGAAGGCCGTGAGGAGCTCCTGGAGGGGCTTCCACAGCTCAGCGAGGGGGAGAGAGCTGCTCTGGATTTTGAGCTGACTTTACAGGAACTGACGATTGCTGTCAATCAGTTGGCATCGGGGGGGGGGGCACTGGGGATTGATGGCCTTTCCACCGACTTTTTTAAACACTTTTGGAGTATACTTGGACCTGATCTGCACAGTGTTCTGCTAGAGTGTTTTAGAACAGGATCTCTTCCTGTTTCGTGTCAGCGTGCAGTGCCAAAAAAAGGAGACCTGGCATTACTGAAAAACTGGAGGCCTGTGGCTCTCCTTTGTACAGACTACAAGGTGCTTTCCAGAGCCTTATCGAACAGACTTAAGGATATACTGGAAATAATTGTACATCCCGATCAGACGTACTGCATTCCTGATAGGACGATCATGGACAACATTTTCCTCATTCGTGATGTTATTGACGTGTGTAAATGTGACAATGTCAGTGTTGGCATTGTCTCTTTAGATCAGGAGAAGGCGTTTGATAGGGTTGATCACTCTTATTTGTTTTCTGCACTTAAGGCCTTTGGTATCGGTGATGGGTTTTGTCTTGGGTGACTTTGTTGTACAGGGATGCACAGTGTATGGTGAAGGTGGGGGCAGGGTTGAGTCGGCCAATCCCTGTACAGCGTGGAATCAGACAGGGTTGTCCTATCTCGGGCCAACTGTACAGCTTGGCCATTGAACCCTTGCTGTGCAGGCTGAGGGATCGCCTCGGCGGTCTCTCATTGACCGGTTCTTTCAAACCTAATCGAGGTTTTCCGGCCCTTTCTGCTTATGCAGATGATGTTAACATCTTCATCTCCAACCAGGGGGATGTTCAGGGTTTGAAGGACACCCTGTCCCTATATGAAAAGGTGTCTTCTGCACGGGTGAACTGGGAAAAAAGTGAAGCTTTATGGGTTGGACACTGTAATAAACAGGTAATGCCAGGTCTGCCTGGAGGACTCAAATGGGGTAAGGAGGGATTGAAGGTATTGGGAGTCTTTTTGGGCACAGAAGGCTTCCAGAAGAAGAATTGGGAGGGAGTGAAGGAGAGAGTGTGTGCTCGGTTGTCTAAATGGAAATGGTTGCTACCCCAAATGTCATATAGGGGAAGAGTTCTGGTAGCCAATAATTTGGTTGCCTCGACCCTCTGGCACAAACTGATAGCGTTGACACCACCGAGAGGCCTGATAGAGGACATTCAAAGAGCCATTCTGGACTTCTTTTGGTCTGGAAAAGACTGGGTCCGTGCAGCTGGCCTGTATCTACCTGTGGCTGAAGGGGGACAGGGACTGATCAGCATCCAATCCAAGATCACTGCTTTTAGACTCAGAACAGCTCAAAAACTTCTCTATGACTGTGTCCCAAGCTGGTGCGACATGGCTCGCTGGCTGCTAAGAAGAGCCGGACGGCTGGAATACGACAAACACCTGTTCCTCCTACAACCTGAGAACATGGACCTAAATGGACTAACACCTTTCTGTACCTCGGTTCTGGAGGCATGGCAAATATTCAGGATCAAGCGTGACACTGCAGAGACTCCAGGGCTGTGGCTGTTTGAGGAACCTCTGTTCTTCAACAGTTTAATCAACACGCGAACTCTGCAGTCTGCCAGCCTTCGAGCCAGTTTGAGAGGAGCTGGCTGCACCAAACTTGGCCAACTCATGAAGATGACGGCAACATCCCTGGACAACCTGAGGAACAAGAGTAACATCACATTTATCAGGCTGATCAAAAAAGTGGTGGAGGAAGTCTGTGCTGCCCTGCCTCAACATCTTAAAGAGACTGCTGAAGATCGCTCACTGTGTGATCAGTGGAGTGAAGAGTGCGAATACAGCTTCCCTTCTCTGTTCATCACCCCAGCGGTGGGGGAGTGGCAGGAGGGAGAAGGTCAGCTGCTGTCTTTTGAAACCCCACACCTGGACAAGTTTCAGGCTGTTGGAAAAAAAGCACTGTATCATATAAGCATCAAGACCCTAAACGTAAAGTCTCTGGCAGGGATGGAGGAGTCGAGGTGGACTGAGTTTTTTGGCCCAGACGCTTCCCCGAAAGGCAGTTGGCGGTCCCTGTACAAGCTGCCCATTGAAAAACGGACAGCAGACCTCCAGTGGAGGATTGTACATGGGGCAATAGCTACAAACAGATACAGAGTGCATCTTGATCCTGAGCTCGGGGAGGGATGCATTTTTTGTTCACAGGCTGAGACCTTGGCACACTTGTTTGTTCAGTGTCCTCGTTTGGACTCGTTGTTTCTTTTGCTAAAAACCTGGTTTCGGGGTTTTGGGGAGGCTTTTTCTTTTGAGTTGTTTATATTTGGTCCAAAGTATTCTGTAAAGAAAAAGCCTGTCCATACACTGCTAAACTTTATATCTGGTTCTGCAAAGCTGGCCATCTGGCTGACCCGCAAAAACCAGGTACAAACAGTGGGCAGTGTAGAGCCGGTATCGGTTCTGAGAGGACTGCTGAAGGCCCGACTGCGGGTGGAACATGCCTACTACAAAATGATGGGCACTCTGCAGGTGTTCAAAAATATATGGGCTGTTGAGGAAGTTTTGTGCTCTGTGGGGGAAGATGGGGAGCTGGATGTACATGTCTGAAACTCCCTCTGTGTTGTTGGTGGTGATCGTGTTGTTGTTGTTGCTGTTGGTGTTGTTGTTGATGATGATGTTGTTGTCACACTGAGGCAAGTGAAAGAGTGAACTTGTTTGACTCCTGAAGTGGCTCAATAAAGGGACTTTTAAAACCAAACCTCTCCTCCCCCTCCTCTCTCCTCTCCCCTCCTCTCCTCTCCTCTCCTCTCCTCTCCTCTCCTCTCCTCTCCTCCCCCTCCTCTCTCCTCTCCCCTCCTCTCCTCTCCTCTCCTCTCCTCTCCTCGTTTCCGTTTCCGGTGAGCATGAGTGAGTGTGAGTGGTTGGTGGTGGAAGTGCGAAATGCGCGGAGTTTTGAATCTGTCCTGTTTTTCGGATTTCACTTGGTTTTCTACTGTCCTTTATGTACATGATCTGGTAAGTTGTTTCTCTTTCTTTATAAATTGAGTGTTTAAGGAGTAATCGGAGGGTTGTCAGGGGTTTTTGGAGGAATGGCGTCCTCCTATCCGGCACGGAGCGAGGATAGTCCCGCCGGATAATAATGTTACTGTGGAAGAAGTTCTGCTGGCGGTCGGTGAGCAGGTAGGACATGAGAATCTCATTTTTGCCTCAAGAATGAACAAAGCAGTGGTCGTGTTTCTAAAAGAGGAGCCTCTTGTTCATTCTTTGATTGGGAGCGGAGTGTTCATTAAGGAGATGTTTGTACAGGTGTCCCCGCTGTCGGTCCCGTCCACTCGGATCACCGTCTCAGGTGTTCCGCCATTCATCCTGAATGAGCTGCTGGAGAAGGAGCTCCGCAGGTTTGGGAAGTTTGCTAGCGCATTTAAAACTGTCAGTTTGGGATGTAGAGATCCCAAACTGAAGCATGTGCAGTCGCTAAGGCGACAGGTGTTCATGTTTTTGGACACGCCTGATCAAACTTTAGACGTGTCTTTCAGAGTAAAGCATGACGACAGCTCCTATATGGTTTATGCGAGCGCTGGACACATGAAGTGTTTTGAGTGTGGTGATGTGGGGCACAAGCGCTTTGCGTGTCCGCACAAGCAACAGGCTGCGGGGGCTGACGGTGCTCCGGAGGATGGTGCGGGGGCGCCAGCTAATGGCGCGGGGGCGCCGGCGGAGGCTGGCCCAAGCGCTCCGGTGGCCCCTCCTACTGTGGCATCCAGTGCAGAAATGGAAGCAGAACATGCAGAATATAATGTAGATGAAGAGGAAAAGGGGAACAACGTGTCAGTGGATGCAGACTTGAGTAACTCTGTTTGCTGCTGCTGCAGATAGCATTCAGGTGGCAGGTAGTGTTGAGGCTGCAGGAGCTGCAGGCAGCGTTGAGGCTGCAGGAGCAGCAGGCAGTGAAGGGCAGGATGCAGAGTGCAGCCAGGTTTCAGTGGAAGGAGAGCAGATGGAGGATGACTCTGAGTCAGACTCGGTGTCCATCAGTGATACCTCCATCAGAAACACTGACATTTACTCAGCAGAAGAAATTAACCACTTTCTAGATGTCACTTATAAAAGATCAATTAAAGTAAGTGACTACTTCAGTGATACTGATAAATTTATTAGATCCATTGGTTTACTGAAGAGACAGGTTGGGTTCGACATCCTGGACGAAAAGAAATGCTTCCGTCTCAAGAAGCACATCACATCATTAAGAAAAGAAGCAAAAAGTAAGACTGTAAAAACAAAAAGGAAGTAAATGATCATGTCTCACATGGGGTTTTCCTTTCTTTACTGCTCTTTGCTTGTGTCATCTTGCCTGTTTTTCCTTTTTAATTTTTCCATGCAGAGCCTTAAAATAGGTTCCTTAAACATTAATGGTGGGAGAGACAAGAGTAAAAGAGCGTTGATTTCTGAGGTCTCAACCCTAAAAAGAGTTGATGTGCTCTTCTTACAAGAGACACATACGATCCCATCTGATGAGACAGATTGGGGCTTATGGTGGGGGAGCTCGTGTTTCCTCAGCCATGGAACTAATGTTAGTGCAGGGGTAGCAGTTTTGTTCAAATCAACTGTAAATGCAACCATTTTGTCTACTATAGAAATCGTAAAAGATCATTTACAAATTGTCAGG
The DNA here is from genome assembly GCF_904848185.1 of Acanthopagrus latus. Taxonomy (NCBI): domain Eukaryota; kingdom Metazoa; phylum Chordata; class Actinopteri; order Spariformes; family Sparidae; genus Acanthopagrus; species Acanthopagrus latus. The sequence goes on along the minus strand of NC_051057.1, from coordinate 24,390,785 downwards.
GCGAAAATTAATAATTTAACTTTCTGTTTTGTAAACATATATGCTCTGAATCAGGGAACAGAGCGACTTGCTTTCTTCTCTTTATTAAAAACGGAGCTGATTAAATATCATCAGGACCAGCTTGTCATTGGTGGTGATTTTAATTGCACCATGGACTTCATAATGGACAGGACAGGTGAAGAACCACACCCACAGTCATCACAGAGTCTTAACAGCATCATCACACAACTGGATCTTATAGATACATGGAGGGTTAAAAATCCACAGGCTAGACAATACACATGGGTGAGGTTCAATAAAAACAGTGTTTGTGCAGCCAGGCTAGATAGGATATACATTTCTCAAAATCTTACTTCTAGATTATCACATAGTAACATCAGTCCAGTTGGCTTCACTGACCACCACCTTGTGAGTAGTGATCTAGTTAATCTTCCAGGTGAACGAGTTAAATCGCACTGGTTTTTTAACAACAAGCTCTTACAGGATAATACGTTTAACCAGAGTTTTGTGCAATTTTGGCTACTCTGGAAAACAAAAAAATCCGAGTTTAGTTCTTTGAAGATGTGGTGGGAGGTCGGAAAGGCACAAATCCGTGTCTTTTGCCAACAATACACCTCCCATTCCACAAATACAATCAAGATGGTGGTCAGGGAGCTTGAAAATAGCATCAGACAAATAGAGGAGCGCTTGAATGGCGATACAAGTCCTAGTATGGGTCAGGTCTTAAAACAAAAAAAGATGGCACTGAGCTCCTTCCTGCAGGAGAGAGTGAAGGGGGCTCTTGTCAGGTCTCGATACCTGAAGCTAAAAGACATGGATGCCCTGAGTTCTTTTTTCTTTGACTTGGAGAGATCTGTGGCGCAAAGAAAGCAAATGACCTGCCTTGAACTCCCTGGAGGCAAAGTGACTACTAATCCAGAGGAGATGAGAAGCCATGCTTCAGATTTCTACACTAGTCTGTTTGGGAGAGAGAGCTGCAGCATTCCCGTGCAGAGAGGGATAAGGCAGGGCTGCCCCATCTCGGGTCAGCTCTACAGCCTAGCCATTGAGCCCTTGCTATGCAAGTTGAGAGAGCGGCTTAGTGGTCCCTCAGTGCCAGGGTCCCACAGTGTTGAACATCCTCCTCATGTTGTTTCTGCTTATGCAGATGACATAAACGTATTTGTCACCAGCCAGGAGGATGTGCAACATTTGAGGGAAACCCTGGACATGTTCCAAAATGCTTCATCTGCACGGGTGAACTGGTCCAAGAGTGAGGCGTTGTTGGTGGGGCCGTGGAAAGATCAGATAGCTCCCAGTTTGCCTGGTGGACTAGAGTGGGGTAGAGAAGGTCTGAAGGTTCTGGGGGTTTACGTTGGAACAAAGAACTTTGAAAAAATGAACTGGGAGGGAGTGAAGGAGAAAGTGTGTGCTTGGTTATCTAAATGGAAATGGTTGCTACCACAGCTGTCATATAGGGGGAGAGTCCTGGTTGCCAATGGCTTGGTTGCTTCGACTCTTTGGCATAAACTCATGGTCCTGACCCCACCGAGAGACCTGGTGGATGAAATTCAACGTGCCATCCTGGATTTCTTTTGGTCTGGGAAGCACTGGATGCGGGCAGCAGCCCTCTATTTGCCTGTGGCTGAAGGAGGACAGGGCCTCATTAACATCTGGGCAAAAGTTACGTCCTTCAGACTTCGGACTGCTCAGAAACTCCTTTACAACTGCAGCCCAAGCTGGTGTGACACAGCTCACCTGCTGCTGAGGAGAGCTGGGCATCTGGGCTATGACAAGCATCTTTTCCTGTTGAAGCTAGAGGACGTCGACATCAGTGGACCAACACCTTTTTACACTTCTGTTCTGCAGGCTTGGCAGGTTTTTAAGATCAAGCGCAACAAGAATGAGACTCGGGGTATGTGGTTGTTTGAGGAACCCTTGCTCTTCAGCGAACTGCTGAAGAGTCAGACGTTGCAATCTGCCAGCCTGAGAACCAAATTCAGAGTGGCTGGCTGCACCAAACTGGGCCACCTACTGAGGATGACGTCAACATCTGTTGATGCACTGAGGGACAGCAGCAACATCACCTCCAGCAGGATAATTAAAAGAGTGTTGGAGGAAGTCTGTGCCGCCCTGCCACCACCGCTGAGAACATTTGTGAAAAACCGTTCGAACTATGAACAGTGGAGCGAAGAGGGTGAGTACGTGTTTCCTTCTGTGTCCGTCACTCCTGCTCTGGGAGAATGGCAGCAGGGAGGAGGACAGTTGCTGTCTTTTGAAAGTCCTTGCCTAGACAAGTTTAAGGATGCAGGAACAAAAGACCTTTACCAGGCCTGTGTGAAGGTTCTCAACCTGAACACTTTGGCAGGAGTGAGGGAGTCGAAGTGGGCCGAGTTTTTGGGTCCAGACGTTTCCCCGAAAGGCAGTTGGCGGTCTCTGTACAAGCTGCCCGTTGAAAAGCGGACAGCAGACCTCCAGTGGAGGATTGTACATGGAGCGATAGCTACAAACAGATACAGAGCACACCTTGATCCTGAGCTGAGGGAGGAATGTGGGTTCTGTGCACAAACAGAAACACTTGAGCATTTGTTTGTTGAGTGTCCTCGACTTGGTGAAATGTTCGTTGTTTTAAAAAAGTGGTTTGAGGGACTGGGGGAGGATTTCAGTTTTGCTTTATTTATCTTTGGTCCAAAATATTGTGCGAAAAGAAAGACTGTGCACACCCTGATGAACTTTCTGAGTGCATCTGCAAAGCTAGCGATCTGGCTGACTCGCAGGAATCTCGCTCAGGGCGTTGGAAGTGTGGAGCTGCTGCCGGTCATGAAGGGTTTGGTGAAAGCCTGACTGAATGTTGAACATGCTTATTTTAAAATGGTGGACAACACTCTGGCTTTCAGTCAGATATGGACTGTGGGCAAACCTTTTTGTTTTGGCCTCAAATGAAGAGGTGACAGTGAAAAGGTTTCTCCTGAAAACTGTAAATAAAGGGATTTTTAAAAACCAAAAAAAAAACCTCTCCCCTCCCCTCGCCTCCCCTCCCCTCCCCTCCCCTCCCCTCCCCTCCTCTCCTCTCCTCTCCCCTCCCCTCCCCTCCCCTCCCCTCCTCTCCTCTCCTCTCCTCTCCTCTCCTCTCCTCTCCCCTCCTCTCCCCTCCTCCTCGCTCCTTCCTCCCTCTCAGTATATTTGAGGCTGTGTACTCGCTGATAAAGAATAAGATCCACCGTCTTCCCGTCATCGACCCGGTCAGTGGGAACGCTCTCTACATTCTGACCCACAAGAGGATCCTCAAGTTCCTGCAGCTCTTTGTGAGTCAACTGTGTTCATTATTATGATTATTATGATCATTATTATGATTAATATTATTAGTGTTGTTGTTGTTGTTGTTGTTGTTGTTGTTATATTTCAAACACCACCGTGTCACCAGGACTGTGGTGGAGTGTAACTGACTACATCCACTCACTTCTACTTTTTACTACATTACGTTTATCTGACAGCTTCAGTTACTTTAATTAAGATTATTCATGCTTTATATTTTTTGATGCGACAACATTGTAACAAAACTGAAAAAAATGTCTCAAACAGGAAGTGAAAACAAAAAGATTTCAGAGAAACTCAGAAGGAATCAAAATGTTTGGTTTGTATTAATTGAACACTGTTAACACACACAAGTTACAGTAATATGAATATACATTAATATTAATATTACTGTATTACCGTAATATTACTATATTAATATACAGTGTACTTGAAGGTTTTACAGATGATACCCAGAATATGTGCAGCAGCGCCTCCTGGTGGACAGATGAGGGCGTATGAAGAGTTTAACTGCAGGCTGAAAAGAGTGTGCGTGTGTGTGTGTGTGCGTGCGTCTGTGTGTGTGTCAGGTGTGTGAGATGCCCATGCCGGCCTTCATGAAGCAGACTCTGGAGGAGCTCGCCGTGGGGACGTATGCCAACATCGCCTACATCCACCCTGACACGCCGCTCATCACCGCGCTGTCCGTCTTCACACACCGCCGCGTCTCCGCCCTGCCCGTCGTCGACCACAACGGTAACCGACGGCGACAGCATGATTGGTATCTGTAGACAGGGCTCAGTGTGAACTCATTGTCTCCTGTGTGTCTGCAGGTAAAGTGGTGGACATCTACTCCAAGTTCGACGTGATTGTGAGTGAATCAGGATGTTTGGATCAGAGTTGTGTTGAATGTGTGGACACGCACAGAAACCTGAGTGTGACCCGTCTGTACAGAACCTGGCGGCAGAGAAGACCTACAACAACCTGGACGTGACGGTGACGCAGGCGCTCAGACACCGCTCGCAGTACTTCGAAGGCGTCATGAAGTGCAACAAACTGGAGACGCTGGAGACCATCGTGGACCGGATCGTCAAGGCCGAGGTGACAGACTGGTTCTGATAACAGTTCTGACAGAAAATCACAAGAATGTGACCGAAACATTCATGTTGATGATCAGGAGCTAATCAATTATTCAGAGATTAAACTCTTCTGATGGAGAAATGTATGTTGGATGTGTTCGTCAGGACTGTTTAAACAGCTTCTACTCTGTTACAGTGCAGATTTATGAGTTTACGAGGTGCACCTGAATGCACCACGGAGGCCCTGTGCTGACAGAAGGACACCTGAACGCAGCAGAGTCTCATGTGTCAATCACATGACTGTCGTTCCTGCAGTGAATTATCCAAAAACAGCTCGATTGATATGTTTATATTAATATATACGATTATATTAATTCAACTTTGAATAAACTGACCAGCACCAGAACCTGTGGACCGGACACAGAACCACTGAATGATCACAGTCCAACATGTTTCCTGTGACAACTTTTCTCAAGATCAGAAGTTATTAATGTGATTATCACCAGATAATCTGTGTGTGTGTGTGTGTGTGTGTGTGTGTGTGTGTGTGTGTGCAGGTTCACAGGCTGGTTGTCGTTGACGAGGAGTCTCGTATCGTCGGAATCGTCTCCCTCTCTGACATCCTGCAGGCGCTGGTCCTGACCCCCGCAGGTCCACACAGAACACAGAACACACAGAACACAGAACTCACAGAACACACAGAACACACAGAACACCGAACTCACAGAACACAGGATCAGTACTGGTGTGAGGTACAAGCGACAGCTGCAGCAGTACTCTGTGTTTCTCTGTGTTTCACTAACTGTCTGTCGGTCTGTCTGCAGGTCTCGGGAGGAAGGAGTCTCTCCCATCTCATCTAACAGCTTTAGATTCAACAGAACCAGAGACAGGATGTAAACCTGAACAAGATTTGGAGAAAGACCCGGACCGGGGACTGGAGCCTGGTGCAGACACAGAGACAGAGAGTAAAACTGAACTAGATCAACAAGACCAGGACCAGGACCAGGATGGAGGACTGGAGCCTCGTACAGAGACAGAAAGTAAGCCTGAATCAGATAAGGACCAGAACCAGGACCAGAACCAGGACCAGGAGCCGGGGACAGAGACAGAGACAGGCTGCGGGGACACTGATACTGCTGAGACCTGCCAGCAGGGGGAGGCAGAGGGTGAGGTAGAGGGGGAGGTAGAGGGAGAGGGACACAGTGAGGTGAGACAGACAGAGAGTGAGACAGGTGGAGAAACAACAGAGAGACAGACAGAGGGGGAGACGGCAGTGACAGAGACAAAAGGAGGAGAGGAAGGAGGGGAGGAGACAGGTGAAGGAGAGAGGGGGGAGGAGATGAAAGAGGAGGAGCAGACAGGTGAAGGAAAGAGGGGGGAGGAGATGAAAGAGGAGGAGCAGACAGGTGAAGGAGAGAGGGGGGAGGAGGTGAAAGAGGAGGAGCAGACAGGTGAAGGAGAGAGGGGGGAGGAGGTGAAAGAGGAGGAGGAGACAGGTGAAGGAGAGAGGGGGGAGGAGGTGAAAGAGGAGGAGGAGACAGGTGAAGGAGGTGAGGAAGAGACAGAGGGGGGAGATGGTAAAGGAGAAGAACAAGGGGAGGAGGGGGAGGCGGCATGACATCATCATTCGGTGTCTCTCTGGACTTTGTTGTGACCCGCCATACTCGAGTAGAGCTGCTCACCACAGAAGAAGAAGAGGGACAGGAAGGGGCGGGATCGAGACAGAAGGCTGACCTGTGGTTGGCCAGGAGGCTCTGAGAGTCTGTTTATTATTGGTTGAAGAGCGAGGAGGCACTGCAGGGCTGTGATTGGACATGTGGTGTGAGAGTGGGCGGGACTTATGGGTGATTGACATGTGCAGGAGCCAATCAGGGATCTGTGATGGTTGTTTCTCAGAGGATCATTCATTGTTTAAAGTTTTCTCACAGAGAAAAGATCGAACATCACTGATCCATGACATGTAGATAGAAACAGCTTTCAATAATCAATACATGCATAATCAATACATGCATACATAATGCTTGAGAATAAATATAATCCTCAGATTAAATTAAATTCCTCCCACTAGATGATTTTAGACGTGCTGTTGCTGAGTGTCTCCATAATAATCATGAATATATTGATTTACTGTAGTAGCTGTGAATCCTACATTTCCCATAATGCAACTGGAGTACCTTCACAGTATATCACTGCAGCCCTCAGTACGATACACAGGAAGTGTAAAGTAACATCTGAGGATTATGTTGATTATGTTGACACACCACTACATCAAGCAGGATTGAATCTGAAGGACCACGAAGATCAATAATCCTGATCAGAGCTGATGAACTCCTGTACAGATACTATACAGATAAAACCACTTTGTATCCTCATGGCAGTGATCATTTGATGACCCCTCTGTGATGTCATACATGGACGGGTCCATCACGTCGTCATGGTGCCTTTTAGCAGAATTTTAAATAAGTCATTGTTATAATAGTTTTAATTCCAGTGATCACCGAAACACTATTGATCTGCTGTCTCACGGATCATCATTGATGTAACTGCGACCGTCAGGACCGTCTGTACGAGTACGTATCGTTTGTAGAGGACAAAATCACATCTGTTGGTTATTTTGGTGTAAAAAGTTTAATGATTCTGTACAAAGATACATTTTATTGTTGAACTAATATATTTATAGTTGAATGTAGTCTTCACAGATGGACTCACATGAGATTTTGTAGTTCACAGTGAGACTGTAGGGGGCGCTCACACCGCACACTGGACCATCGCAGTCAAACTGATACGCCTAACAGGCTAACGTTAACGTTAGCTTCTCCTCCAGGCTAATGTTAATGTTAGCTTCTCCAACAGGCTAATGTTAACATTAGCTTCTCCTACAGGCTAATGTTAATGTTAGCTTCTCCAACAGGCTAACATTAACATTAGCTCCTCCTCCAGGCTAACATTAGCTCCTCCTCCAGGCTAATGTTAACATTAACTTCTCCAACAGGCTAACGTTAACATTCGCTCCTCCACCAGGCTAATTTTAGCATTAGCGTCTCTGAAAGGTTATTTTCTGACTGTGGGTGTCTCCAGACGGAGCCGTGTGGACTTCCTGTCTCTATCAGCTGATGGAGGACGTTCTGCTGGTTTTATAAACGTTCTGTTTCTGTTAATCTGCTGTGAAAAACAATAAAACTGATTTTTCTTTTTAATTGTTTGAGTTTCAGACTCAGTCACTCAGTTTCAGTTGTAATTACGTACATTTACTCAACTGCTGTGCTGGAGTACCACCACAGTCCAGAGTGAACTGTAAGTTATTATACATATTATTTATATTATATGTTTGTGTCGTGTGATCAGAAACACTTCAGTTCAGTTGAACGTTGAGGAGGTGAGAAATACAGTGATTTATTTTACAGTTTGCTTCCTGTAATTTTATTTTACAGCTTTTTGAAAATATATTTTCACTTCTAAGTTTCCATGCTGAGGTGTGAAGCAGCTCCCTGTCAGCAGCTGTTCACCTGGTCTGGTTCTGATTCTGTTCAAAAGTCTCCAGAAGTAAATGTTTCCATGTCACGACTGATGAACACTGAACCTGATTATTAATAATAACACGTACATGTAGAAATGATAAAGCTGTGGAGGTTCTGGTCCAGACGAGCTGATGTGATCAGTATACGTTTATAATCAGATATGATTCTGATCCAGTTCTTTAGTTCTGGTCTTTGACGGTTGACACATGTAGAATCACTTCTGGTCTGAACAAACATCTGGATCCTGGATATAAACTGGACTCTGAGATGATGACCTCATGATACCTGGAGCTGTCAGGTGTTCGGATCTTTGTCTCGTGACCAACATCCACAGAACCTCTCATGCTGCCAACATGGGTCCTGCTCAGCTGAACAGAACCTCTGACCTCACAAAGCACCAGACTTCAGTCCATTTCTCCGTCTTTCTATTCAAATCCAAACTTTGGACTCTGAACCGCATCAGCGCAGTTGGACATGTTGTTCTGTTCATCCCTCACATGCTGGGTCCAATAGGGAGGCTGGTTCTGAATGTGGAACGAGGTTTGGAGACATCGACTGATTCATGAAACAGTTCTATGGATGTTCTCACATCTGTCATGTTAACAGCAGATCTCAGATCAGTGGAGTTCTCTCCGACCCTCCAGGCACCACCGGGAAGGTCCAGTTCTGGTCCTGTGAGGGGAGTGGTCTGCTCCATGTGTCCTGTTGTTCGCTCATCAGATTCATGTTTGATTCAGATGTTTGTTTCCATGGTAACGCTGCCACCACCTGAGACCCCTGTTCAAACAGTCCTTTCAGCGCCGCTCCGCCTCTATAGAAGCGTGGCATGTGCAATATCATTGACCCGGCAAAGCCCGGGCCAAGCACATTCTATTGAGTCCACACACACACACACACACACACACACACACACACACACACACACACACACACACACACACACACAGCAGAATCAGCAGACACATCAGGATGAAGGGAAAGCGTCGAGGCAGCAGAATCTGTTAAAGCCCGGTCCTTTGTCCGCCCGGCGGGCCCTCGCCCCTCGCTCGCCCCTCGCTCGCCCCCCTGCCGTATATATTGGGGGGTCCAACTTTTTCTCTGTTACACTGTGTGTGTGGTTGTGGGCCAGGTTGGACTTCATCCAGTGGGCAAAATGTCACAGTACTCTGGAAAGGTGAGTGTGAGGAGACGTGACAGGAAACAGTTTGTTCACTGTTTCAGTTTGTTTCAGTTCGTCTTTTATAATTTAGAACTTCTGGTTCTGACTGTGATCCTCATCCATGATGTCAGATGTGTCTCCTGAAGTTAAACGGCTTGATTTCTGACTGGAGATTGGTGTGATGTCCTGCTGCCTGCCGCTCTGAAGGAATATATTCACATTATTTTGTTTATTTATGCAGCTGAGACATTATTCACTTACTTGTGTTGTTGACTCGTCGTCTCTCAGAACATCAGCAGAGTTCTGTGGTTAATGTTTATTTAAAGAAACTCACTATTTTCAGAATTTAGCTTCTTTTTTCTCACGTTGATCTCAGAACTCGTCATTCAGACACGTTTCATGTTCTGATCTTCTTTCATAATATCGAACTTACAGATTAGATTTAAATTGTTAGATTTTTGACTGGAGTTTGGTGTGAAGTTCTGCTGACTGTCACTCACGTCTTCACTCTAATGATGATGTCATGATGATGATGTCATGATGATGATGATGTCGTCTCATGTCATCAACAGTTTTCTGATTTAATACGTTCAGAACTGATACAAACAGCTGAGTGCGTGTTTTGGGCATTTCATCAGAACTTCCTCCTTTTACACTTTTTAATTATGAATCTGTTGTGTTTCTGTTTAAACTTCTGTCAGAATGGTTCAGAACTCTGACCCGTCAGAAGGTTTCAGAACTCTGACCCGTCATCACCATTAAACTTCATGTTTCTGTCCAACAACATTAAATCAAAAGTTCTCTCAGTAAACATGTTAATCTTTTCTCCAGATCACCTTCTACGAAGGGAAATGCTTCACCGGCAGGAAGCTGGAGGTCCGAGGTGACTGTGATAACTTCCAGGACCGCGGCTTCATGAACAGGTGAGAGGAAGAAGTCCAGAAAGTCCAAATACACACAGTTGTCCCCACGTTTTCACCAGAACTCCTGGACCACCCTGGATCCTTCAGGACTGACAGCAACATCTCGGGTCCATGTTGGGCGTGAGACAATTGTTGGATCACAGGAGTCCAGCAGAATCATGCTCTTGTAGAACTCGATGCGTCTTGGCCTGTTTTATAAAAACTCTCCTGAGATGGTTTCTGTTATTTTCCAGTCGCAGTTTTAGGTGTTTTTCAGTGTCATGTCTGAACTGGATCTCATCAGAACCTCTGAGCCCCTTACATCTCACACAAGTAGATCCAGCTTGATTAATAACACCTAATCACATGATCGTCTTCACACTGGATGTAAACTGTCTCCATGGTGATGATCACAACATTTGATTGTCATTATCTCTGATTGATCTGATTGATCTGATTGTCTGCTGTGAACAAACTTCAGCACTTCCTGTGAGGTTTTCCACATTAAAAGCCTGGGTTTAAAGGGCAGTTCTCAGGTGAGTCGTCCTGATGAAGCTCCATCAATGTTTCTGTGTGTTCAGGGTGAACTCCATCCGTGTGGAGAGCGGCGCCTGGATCTGCTTCGACCATCCCGACTTCAAGGGCCAGCAGTACATCCTGGAACATGGAGAGTACCCAGAATTCCAGAGGTGGAACTCCCACAACGACCACATGGGATCCTGCAAGCCCATCCGCATGGTACACTCCTCTGATTGTGTTTAGTGTTCATTCAGGTGGTCCTGGTCCCCGCAGGATGAACCCTGAGGACGTGAGCTCTCCTGTAGCTCCGCCCTCCGGCCACAGTGTGATGTAATCCACACATTCAGATGTAAGCTGTGAGTGTTTGTGTGACTGTGGAGGAACACGGATCATAAACCTACACCCCCCTGTCTCTGTCGCAGCACGGCGAGCACTATCGCATCGAGCTGTTCGAGGCCTGTAACTTCTCCGGTCAGTGCGTGGAGATCTGCGACGACTGTCCCTTCCTGCAGAGCCGCGGCTTCTCCAAGAACTGCATCAACTCCGTCAAGGTCTTCGGAGACGGAGCGTGAGTTCACACACAGACACGAGCACCAGCACTGATCTCCATAGGAGTCGAGATGTTAATGTGACAGAGTGCATTGTGGGAAATGTGATGGATGCTCGTATTAACGTCCCGATGTTCTCTTGCAGCTGGGTGATGTACGAGGAACCAAACTTCCGCGGCCGCATGTACATCGTGGAGCGTGGAGACTACTGCAGCCACAACGAGTGGCAGGCCCAGAACCCCAACATCCAGTCCATCCGCCGGGTCGTCAACTACTTCTAGACCCGACCCGCCTCCACTGACTTGTACCAGCGCTGTAATCATGTACAATAAATAAACCCAGACTGAGAGAAGACAACAGGTTTTTTATCAAACACTGTGTGTGTGTTGTTTTGTGTGACGTCACCAACATCATTATCATAATCAGCAAGAATGTTTTAATGACACGAAGCACCAAAACCACCAGAACCACCAGAACCTGAGCAGCACTGAGACACGAGGCGACTTCACAGGAGCACACATACGCTAAAGTCGAGAAACAAAACATTAAAACAAGTTAGGAAACAGTAAAATAATCTACGACAGAAGGTTTCAAAGAGACAAAGAAGTCACAGCGCAGTTTAAATCTATGGAACTGAAAGGTCTTCAGAGTCGAGCCAACCTTCAGTTTTCAGGGAGTTTGTTCCGATCTGTGGCTCATAATAACTGAACGCTGCTTCCCATGTTTGGTTCTGACTCCAGGGACTGACAGCAGACCAGAACCTGATGACCTCAGAGGTTCTGGATGGTTCAGAACCCATTCAGTGCTTTTAAACCATCAGCAGGATTTAGAACTCTATTCTTTGACTGACAGGAGTGATGTCATCTGCTGTTCTGGTTCCTGTTCAGACTCTGGCAGCTGGTTCTGAATCAGCTGCAGCTGTCCTGTAAAGACACAGTTACAGTGGTCGGGTCTGCTGAGGAGAAATATATAAAATATATATATAATATATAGATATGTCTACATGGAGGCACAATCATGAGATGAAAAGCGACATTTTGAGAAAACTTTAGTTATCGGACACATTCTGACTCACATTTTCTCCATCAAACTGAGTTCTGGGCAGAAATGAGCCCTGATTTCTTTCTTTATCTCGGCTTCAGACCTTCGTTAGCTCAGAAACACAAAGAGAAGCTCAGCGGACACAAACGAGTCCAGATGAAACGTGACGAGACACCGTGTGTCATTAAAATGTAGCACCTGATGTTCCGCTCTTTATTTACATTTATATAAAGAGATTTATTCATTAGATAATAAGATATTTAAATTACTGCTTGAAATCAAAGAAATTATAACCAATACATTTTAGGCCAACTCGTGGCAGTTTGCACCTTTAAAGCTGGCTGGAGGACTCAGACAACACCTGAGTCTCTGACCCTCACCTGAGTCTCTGACCCTCACCTGAGTCTCTGACCCTCACCTGAGCTTCTGACCCTCACCTGCGTCTCTGACCCTCACCTGAGCCTCTGACCCTCACCTGAGTCTCTGACCCTCACCTGAGCCTCTGACCCTCACCTGAGCCTCTGACCCTCACCTGAGTCTCTGACCCTCACCTGAGCCTCTGACCCTCACCTGAGCTTCTGACCCTCACCTGAGTCTCTGACCCTCACCTGAGCTTCTGACCCTCACCTGAGCCTCTGACCCTCACCTGAGCCTCATCATCATCATCATCATCATGCTGACGTTCGAGGGTCAGCAAACCAAAACATATTTTGCACAGCTGATGACAAGTGTGAGGTGTCTCATACAGGACACTGAGGTTGAGGGTTTGAATCCTCATCTTGTATCTTCTTCTTCTATATAAATGTATGAACACGACTCAGACAAACCACATGAAGACGAAGAGTGAAGCCGATGTGTTCAGTCACTCACAGCTGCTCTAATGTAAGGACACACACACACACACACACACACACACACACACACACCTCCGATCGGATGTTCTCATACATATATAATATTCACTGACTCAGTAATCAGTGAAAAGTGATTATTTGACAGGAAGACGTCAACACGAGGGCTGTGACGTCACGTGGCCACAGATGATCGATCACATGTCAATATATCACTTTAATATCAGTAAACACGTCCTGGAGACAGAAGTCACGTGTCGCCTCTGCTGCGGTCCGGTGCAGTTTGTCCTCGTCTGTCTGCCGTACCTAAAGTCCCGAGACAACAGACGTATTTGCGCATGCGCCGTCACATCGGGTAGTGACAGCGGCAGCCCAGCAGGAAGTGGAGCAGCAGACAGGTCGCTACAGGTCCAGTTCGGACGGACACAGAACATATTCTTCACGTCGATGTCTCAGGCGGTTCTGCGGTGATCTGGGTCCGTGCTGACGTCAGCTAGCTCAGCTGCTAACGGCCTCAGTCCGGCGTGTGACGTCAGAGCGGCTCGGCTGTCTGAAGGAGAGTGTGTTCGGTTCAGACAAGAGACCAACACCTCCCACACAAACCCGAGCAGGACAGACCGGACCGCCGTCTGCATTTCTGTTCCAGCCGCATCGAGAGAGAGAGGCTGCTGAGTGTGGAGCGAGTCGATCCAGGACGACGAGCCGAGTCAGAGTGAGGTCAGAGGTCAGAGCTGCTGCCTCCACACAGAGCAGGCATGTTTGAAAACTTCCGAGAGAGACTCCACATGGTCCAGCAGGACTTCACCACCGGCTTCAAGACGCTCGGAGACAAGTCCAGAGACCCGCGGACCAGGAGGCAGCCCAGGTATGAGGACAGCCTCCCTCACTTCACTGCTGGGCTGGAGGTCCTCAGCAGATACGAGGAGAGCTGGTTTCTGCTCCACAAGAGAACCAAAGAGTGTGCCGAGGCTGCCGGGGCTGCAGACGGAGACGTGGTCATGCTGTCGGCTCACTGGGAGAGAAGAAGAGTGGCTCTGACCGAGCTGCAGGACCAGCTGCACAGCCTGCCCGCCTTCATCGCCGAGCTCGACGCCATCACCGCCAACATTGCGCACCTGGAGGGCGACTTCGAGGAGATGGAGAGCCGGCTGGTGTACCTGGAGACGCTGTGCTGTCAGTGCGAGCAGCAGACGCTCAAACAGCATCACGCCGGCGAGCTGGAAGTCTACAAGAAGAAGAAGAAGAGGGAGGTGGAGCTGCTGGAGGTGGAGCTGAGCTCTCAGCACGCTCTGAAGGTGGCCGAGCTGGAGCAGGCGGTGCAGCAGAAGCTGAGAGAACGGCAGAGAGTGTACGAAGAAGCTTTCAACCAGGACGTGAAGCAGTACCTGACCACCGGACAGCTGCAGCACCGGCAGCCAGCGGCCGCCGACGTCACCGTTCTGGATCAGGTGACCGTCGCCAACACGTCTGACCAGGAGGCGCTGGACGATTTCCTCAACTCCACTGGTGATGACATCAGCACCGGCTCATCTCTGACCTCAGGTCCAGACCTCGAGTCCTTCTCCTCCGGATCTGGGATGACCCAGACTCCTCCCAGCAGCAGCAAGCTGTCCAACCAGGACGCAGCGTGGGAGCAAGAGGAGGAGGCGGCCAGCGAGGAGAGCGACGAGCCTCTGGTGCAGTCAGACGAGGAGGACGTTCAGCCCGATCTGTCATTGGTCGGCTCTGATGACAGCGACCCTGCAGGAGATGAGCCCTCTGGGTAACCAAGCAACCAGACCCTGAAACCCTGTGAATCGTGGGTAAAAACTGTCCAGGAGGTCGTTTCACACCAGCTCACCTCTGCAGTGAAAGATCAACCATCAGTGAGGCTTAAAGGTGCAGTATGTAAGAATTAGCCATCCACTGACCGCTGCTAACTGTAGCTATCGTTAGCAGGTTAGCTCTGTTAGCCATGCAGCCAGTGAACAGGGGACCAGGCCAGGCTAGCTGGTTAGCATGCTAACTTCCGCAGACATCAGATGTCATGATGTCAGAACGTTATTTCTTCTCGTTCTGCTGATGATGTTAGTTTTGAAATCTTACATATCGCACTTATAAATCATCAGAGCTGAAACGGTCCCGTGAATTTAACAGAAGTGTTGACATGATTTGTTTTAATGAAAATCTCCAACTTGAGCTGTTAACAGTTCTGGAGTCTGTGTGAGTTGGTATGAAACGACCCTGTTGCCCCTCAGAACCCCCCGGTGCTGACCCGGGCTTCACCTGGAACTGATTTCACTCATTTGATTTGAAAACCTGCCTTAAAGACTCAAACCCGACCGGTCCGAACCGTTACTGCATCAGCTGATGAACACTCAGTTCTCTGCAGTGATCAATGAATGTGATGATCAGTCAACAAGAAGAGACCCCGCCCCTTCCTGTTCCCCTCATGGACCCGACTGATCAAACCTTCGTCTGTAGTGACTGAAGAGAGACAGATGAAGTATTGATCGGTTTGAATTCTGTCATCAGTCACACTCATGATGTTTGTCAGTTTGTCATCAGACTGAAAACACGTCGTTATAAAGACGTTGTGTTTTCAGTCTCGGCACCGACTCGTTCATCAACACGACGTTGCCTTATGTTGATTATTCTGGTACATTTTATTTTCCTCTGAGTTTCAAATATGTATTTATGTTTCTAACACATGCAGTAAAAACTAAATGATGTGACTAACGTGACTGCTGAAGGACAGGTGATGATGATGTCACTGAGTAAACACAGGTGTTGTGTATCTGGTGTGAATGAAACACAACAGTGAGGTGTTGATTCATCATAGAGCCCTGTGGCGTCTACATTAGTGTTATTGTTATGATCTTATTATTAACATGCTGAGTCTGTGGAGCTGCTGCAGTTTGTTCCACAGCAGCTCTGGCTTTGTGCTGCGGCTCTTTAAAGGTGCAGTATGTAAGAATTTATACAAACATGATCAACATTTCTGCTGGAGTTAGCATGCTAACCAGCTAGCCCCCACATGAAAACCTCTTCCTCCTAACTCTCCAGCAAGCTGAGCTAACAAGCTAACAGTAGCCACTGTTGTAAACAGAGCACAGTTAGCAGCAGTTAGCTGGTGTGGTGTTCTGCTGGGAGGTACCAGGTCCAGTTCTTACCCTCTGCACCTTTAAGTCTGCAGCTTCTCTGACCACGAGCTGTCTAACATCTCTAACTGCTCAATAAAATCATCTAACATCTGCCGTCTGACTGCTCTCATCCATCAGCCAGATTAACTGGTGACAGACATGTTGGGGGCGGGGCCTGAGAGGGCTTGAAATTATTAATGACTCATAAAGTCATAAACTGTCCTGGTGATCTAATTAATACTGATACTGATTTGGTGTGTACAGGTGTGTACAGGTGTCAGTGAGAGTCTCCTCCCTGTTACATAATCCACCTGAAGGCTGGTTCATGTTTGTCAAACACACAGGTGTGATTGTGTGAACAGAAAAGGTCAAAGCAGCACATCGACCTTCACTGTTTACACACTGTGTGTGTGTGTGTGTGTGTGTGTGTGTGTGTGTGCGCGCCTTCATCAGTCCAGCTTCCTACCTGACCAGGTAACACAGCAGGAACACACCTGTGCTTTCTTCCACTCGTGTCTTCGTCTTCCAGTCAGAACTTCTTTTGTTTGCAGGTGTCATCAGATCTGGATCAGTTCTGGTGGGTTTTAACGAGCAGGTTTGTTTTGTCCGAGCCGCCGCAGCTGGTTTTAAATGCACCGTACGTCCACGTGGAGCAGCAGCAGGTGAACGCTGGGTTTAACACACCTGCAGCAGGTGTGTCGCTGCTGAGGCCAACAGGATGTCCTGCTGCTGCTGCTGCTGCTGTGGTGTCAGTACCAGAGGACAGCTGCTGCAGGGTAACACACACACACACACACACACACACACACACACACACACACACCTGCTGCACCTGAGCTCAGAGCCATGATGTGAACGAGCAGCAGGATTGTCACAGATTATTATTTAGTTAATAAACATCCAAACTCTGTCAGCAACACACTGCCTCCTTTAAACCGGTGATATACTGTCAGGAACAAAGCATTCTGGGTAATATTTTGAGGCATCTTTCCCATGAAATTGTGCCTCATACTGTGAACAGCGTTGCATTCTGGGTATGATGTTTGAATCAGGCCCAGGTGTCTCCTCATCAGTACTTTATTATAAAGTGGACTTTGTGTCAGGTTGTGTTGCATGATGACATTTACAACTGGAATGGAAGAAACATCATTTAATGTGGAGCTGCATTTTTAAATGAACCCCAGGAAACAGCTGTGAGTTAATAATCCAGCTGACAGAGAGTAGAAACGACGACAGACTTCACTTCTATGTTTATAGAGTCACTGCCATCAAAAAGCCACAAATAATTCTCAGAACAGCTCCAGACTTCAGAAACAGGCGGTTTGTAGTTGGAGGTGAATACTGCAGTGAACTGTGATCCTGCAGTCGCTCTGAGGCTGATAAAACAGGTGAGCTAGCCGCCTGCTAACTTGATCTCTCGAGGAGACGTCTCACTCAGTGTCACACTGTGTTAGAACATGGATCCAATTTACACCAGAATATCCCTTTAATATGTACAATAAAATATTATGTATATATATATATAGTCAGTGTCGGCAGGTTCATTTCAAAATGTAATACATTTCATATTACTAGTTGCCTTTATTTAAAATGAATCTGTTTCATTACTACATGAATGTTCATGTAGAGTAATAGATTAATTATTACCCCAGTTTTTAGTTACTGTCACCAAAGTGTCTGAATCACCTGTATAGATCAATAAACGATGGTTCTGGACTCAGAGACGATCACAGTCTGATACACGATGAGATATAATCAATATCTGTGATGGAAGGCTCGTCAGACTGAAGCGTCTGAACCAGACAGACAGTCACACAGAACCTGAACACAGAACTTCTAGGCCCGGCTGTATCAAACACACAGGGTCCATATTAACGTGTCCTGTTGGTGCGGACGGGTTCTTAAAGACACAACAATAAACTCTTCACTCAGTCGTTACGTTACGTAACTGTAGTAATTTATTACTGAATATCATTAGTTATATTGCTGTTGCTGCTCAGGTACATATATTACTGACATAGTTACTTTAGTAGCTTTAGTAAGGACATAATATCTTAATGTGACACTAATCATCTGAACAGGGTCAGCAGCTGATTGGAGGAGGCGGAGCTCCGCCCACTTTGTTCGTCATTAGCCACATCTGTCTGTTTGATCTTCAACATCACAAGTTTGTTTTTGTTTCATCATCTGATTATTTTAATGTTGGTTGAAGCAGCTGCTCCACAAACATCACGTGATCGTTCAGTTACAGTGTGACAGTTTGAATCAGCCGGACGGAGACACGTCACTGATGTGACGTCAGCGTGTGTGCGGCAGGTGAGGTCACATGTGTGTCTGTGCAGGGAGCAGGAGGAAGGAGCGGCTCGTGAGCGGAGACGAGGAGGAGGATCAGGACTCGGAGGAGAGCAGGAGGACCATGGACATCTCTCTGCTCAGAGAACAGTACCGGAGCAGCAGGGAGGCTCAGAGGAGACACACTCAGGTGCTGCTGCTCCGGACAGGTGAGCGGAAACACGCGGCAGGCTCGTGTCGGCAGGAAGTTCAGTTGTTGTAGAGAAAATCTGAAAATGTTCGAGTGTGAAGAGGAAACGTCCAGTTTCAGGAGGAAATGTTGGTTTGAAACTCCAAGAAATGATTTTATTTACCTGTCGAGCTGCTGGACATGAACTTCCTGTTAGAGATTTCAGGATAAAAGCACGAGAAACAGGTGTTACACTGAGGCTCTGTCACCAGAAGGTTTGTGTCCTAGAATCAAATATTCAAATCATGTACTTAAATACAGAATAATAATAATAACAATACTACTGTGTAGAAATACTCAACCACACCATCACCAGACTCCATTCACAAATGTGGTGATTTTAAGAGTTATTGAGTTAAAACAAACTTTGTAACATAGTGAAACTGTGTCTCTGACAGATTCTGACTCATTGTGTCCTTGTTGTAAATTCAGCATTAAACCAGAAGCTGAAGTTGTTTGTCTCCTTGTAAAAAGTGTCAGTTTGTGGCAGCATGTCTGTACCAGCCTGTCTGCTTCTGTGTCTAAAGTGCTAAAGTCTTACCTGCCAACATTGATCAGCTGTTTGAACACACTGTTTACACTGATTTCACCATTTACACTCCATTTATGAAAGAAGAAACATGTTATTGATCTAAACATGTCACATGTTACAAAGACACTAAACAGGAACAATATAGGCGACTTCTTTGTCCCCGTGGAGAAAGTCCCCAGACTCCCTTAACAAATGTGTCAGTTTAGTGAGTTGTTGAGTTGGAGACACTTTATAAACTCTGTGAAACTCTGTCTCTGACTCATTCTGCATTATTTGGACCTTCTTGTTCATTCAGCAAATGTTCTACATGAACTTCTTTCTGTCTGTGTGTGAAAACTTGACTGAGCTGAACTCTGGTCGATCTCTCAGGATGGCGTCTCAGTTGTTTGTCTCTCTGTCTCAGTGTTGGAGGAAGTGTCCGAGGCCGTCAGCATCATCCCCGTCGCTCAGGGTTTGACGTCGTCATGGGAACCAAACTGCAGCCCACCACCAGCTGTAATCTTTGAGCCCGACCCGACAACCTACGACCCCTGGCACGTCCACCTGGGCCTACACCGGCGCTCTCTTCCTGCTGTCACTGTGCAGCTCACAGCTCCATCCCTAGAAACAACAAACACAGACAGTTCCTCCCGGTCAGTCTGATCGATCGCTCTCACTAAGTTCATTAAGTTCTGCTGCATATCAGTTAGATATCACAGACAAACCCTTCGGATGCAGAAGGACTCCTCTGACTGACGAGCGGGTCTCTTTAGGACCAGCTCTGTCTGGTTCTCTACAGAACGTTGATCCATCATCTGAGTCTGACGGTGTCCATGTTGTCTTTCTCCTCCAGATGTTCCTCCTCGTCCTCTGAGGATGGAAGTTCACGGCAGGATGTGGTTTCACCGAGCAGCTCCAGACCAACGTCTCCTTACAGCTCCTCCACCACAGAAGAAGACCCCCTCAGCACAGGCAGGTCCAGAGGAGACCCAGAGAAGACAGATCCAGTCCAGGTTCCTGTCTCCGCTTCACTTGATGCTTCAGAACTAAACCCGGGCAACGGATCCAGACGGGATCATCCCGACCGCTCTGACACCAGTTCTGATGAAAGCTCCACCCCCGTCGCCTCCATCACCTGCTCCCGCAGCAGCTCCACCTCAAGCCTGCATGAAGACCTGAATACGGACCAGTCTGCAGGGAGGAAACCCAGTCACGACACTCTGCAGACCAGCAGCACCTCGCCCTGGACCGGCTCCAGGGAGTTCTCTGCCCCGGCCAGGTTCACCAGGCAGCTGAGCGTTGGGGGGTTGGGATCCTCGATGGGGATCCACCTGAACCAGAACTACCACCCGTTCCCCAACAGGAAGACCCCGAGGATCTCTGAGGCCGCCAGGAGGCTGGGCATGTACTCGTCCTTCTGAGGACGGATTATCAAACACGAGACTCTTTAATGGAGCTGAGAGTTCAATATTAGATCAATAACAGTGAATTATTAATTATCAAACCTGTTAATGATTAAAGAAATGATTCAAACGACTGATGCCGGCTGAACTGTGGTCAGTCTGATGTTGTTCAGTCGTCACATTTAGATGATTTATAACTAAAGACGTTCACAGAGGAAAGATTAAAAAAATAATCATTTATCAGCATGTTTATTCTTGTTAACAGTCACTGACATGAAGTTAAAACAAATGAAATTACAATCTGTTAATGTGTGATACAAAATGAAAAGGTGAAGCGCAGTGTTGCTTTTTAATTACACAAAGTACAAATCAGTCTCGTTTTGATCAAATCCTGTGTTATTCTATAAACATGTCAACTGTACAATGATCAGATGTAAGACGTCAGGGTTTGTTTCATGACATATTTTACAAAACAAAAGTGCCAAATATTACATTAATAACATGTAAATGTGAAATAATCCCATAAGTGTTTGAATTTGATATGAAAAACTGAAAATACCTTGTGAGAAGAAAAAGGATGATATATTAAACCAAAACAATAAACCAACTTACCTTTGAATTGTTCTGTAGAGATTTTATACTATTTATACTTTATACCTTCAAAAATTAGTTTTTTATATATTATAATTTTAAGTTTGCTAATTTAATTTTATGACGTTATATATCATTTGATTTCATTATTTTCTTTTGCAGTTTGTTATTTTATTTCGTTTTTATTTACTCTAGTTTTAATTCACTTGTTTTACTCATGTTGTTTTATGTATTTGATTAATGTAATTAGCAGTTCTTGCCTCAACATGTTTCAACACTGTTTTCTTGATGACGCTGCGCCACTTTGACCCTCGTGCTTCGCCGTAGTTGACCGAAGATCGTCTGTTCCTGCGAAGACGCGTCTCATTGGCTGTGACGCAGCCGCCGAGCCGTTCGCTTGTTTTGGTCTGACGTCGGTTCCGTTAACGGGATCTTGAAACGTGCTCCGAGTGAGACCTCCTGCCTGCGTCATCACCTCCTTCCGAGAAACGATAAATGTACCAAAACAAGCTGAAGTGGAGCTGAAGCGAACGTGGATTTAACGGCTCTGTGTGACCGCGCGGCTGCTTGTCATCGTGTCACCTGGCGTCCAGGTGAGTGACGGAGACGTTTAACATCGTGTGAGAGCAGAGAGACGAGTGAGAGCAGCGGAACCAGCCGTGAACGCACCAGAGTAACGTGGAGTCAGAGTTAGCTAGCTGTTAGCATTGAGAATAACACAGGAGCTGCGTCACTCTTCCAATCAGCCTGGCCTCATCAATATCTCTAATCAAACACGTTAATGTCAGCTGACGTCAGAAGATGACGTCCTGACGCGTCTTGTCGGGTTATTAACACAGATAATTAATTCAGCACAAAACCTCAGAAGTGCCGACAGTGATTAACACAGCTGACGTCACAGTGAAAGAGAAGTTTTATTAATTAGTGTTATAACATACAGCAAACAATTAAAGTGATAATCCAGAGGTTTGATTGAACAACTCTGAAGTTTGAGAATAAAAAACAAAGAGAATAATTAAATAATGGTCCAAAGTCCGTATGTACGGAGGCCCCGAGGGTCAAAATGTGACAGGAACAAATATAATATGATCTGAAATATAAAGTACTCCAGAAAATAAAATGACATTAAGGAAAATGTTGCTTTTAGTGTTCATACTCCTGTTTGTCCAGCTCCACAGACACTGGCTCCTACATCTCCCATAATGCATCTGGGTAGTGTTTATAATCTGTAGCTCCTGCAGAGGCAGCAAAGACCTCAGAACAGTCCAGTCACCTTCACTCATCATCAACGAGCTTTAGTTAAAACACATCTTACAAGATCTTTTCACAGACAATCATCATCAAAGTGGTCATGAAGGTGAAGATTGTTGATAAAGGAAGTGATCTCCTCCTCTCTTCCCCTCTTCCTCTGCTCTGACTCTGTGGTTCTGTTGTTCTGGTTCCTCTCAGATGATGGAGGAACAGAACACGGAGGCGAAGCTGAAGAACCAGCTGAAGCAGGAGAAGATCCAGCTGTGGAACCCTCCGTACACCGACGACGACAACCAGCCGGGCCAGCAGCACATGCAGGTCAGCTGGAGCCTGAACCTGACCTCATACCATTAGATTCACTCTGTTGTGGTTCTGATCCATTTGTCTGTCTGTGTTGTCAGGAGCTGGCGGAGCGTTACGCCCCTCTGCTGTGTCTGTCGTTGTCGGAGGTAGGCGGCGCTCTGGAGTCGATCAGAGTTCAGGCGGTGAAGCGAGGGAAAGGAAACAAGACGTTCAGGGAGACGAACGTGGCGTCGCTGGAGCTGCTGCTGCCCAGAGACAGCAAGAAGGTGACGAGCGCAGCCGGAGACACGACGGAGACGATATTTAATTTCAGTGTCAGAGGAGGAAAGAAATCAGAAAATATCAATTTGAAATCGTGTCTCGTGTTTTATTGTCACAGCAGATATTTAGGAAATAAAACAGGAAGTGAAGTTCTTCATCTGAAGCTGATGGAGGAAATGACGACGTGTTCGTTTGTTTTCAGGATCCAAAGACGAAGAACTACCTGGAGACGAGGCTGGACGTGCTGGTTCAGGAGGTGGTGGACAGGTACACACACACACACACACACACACACACACACACACACACACACACACACACACACAGAGCTGTCACTGACCATGTGTTGATGTTGTGCTGTAGGATTGCAGAGGACTACGGCCTCAAACACATCAAACTGATCCTCAACGGGAAAACTCTGTGTGTAGGTGAGTTCAGATGTCTGCAGGTAAAACACAGGAAGTACTGCATATGTCAAAATAAAATCATAAAGCTCTCAGGTGTGTCATCCAGAGATTCTGGGTCTCAGAGGACGGGCACGTTCTGCCTCTGCTTGTGCGGGTTTACTCCGGGTTCTCCGGTGAGGTTAATTCTCCAGTGAGTGACGAAGACACCAGCTCAGATCTGGACTCAGCGCTGCCCACTGTGTGTGTTTCAGACCAGCGTCTGGATGAGCAGGGTGTGAAGAACCACAGTAAGATGATGGTGCTGAAGGTGAGCGACGCCGAGTTGAAACAGCAGCTGAGTGAGGAAGAGGAGAAGAAGAAGAACCAGAACGAGAGCGTCCAGAGGACCCAGAAAGGCTTCCAGATCCTGTCTGAGAGAGGTACTGGTCTCTGGTACTGGTTCAACCATCTGGTTTAAAGTCCACCATGTTTCTCAGCTCTTATCATGAACTGATCAACTGATCTGTGTGTGTGTGTGTGTGTGTCAGACGGCAGTGAAGACCCAGACACCACTCCTTTCCTGGAGATCGCCGACCAGAGAGGAAACCCGCTGACGATCCCTCACAAGGAGAAGAAGGTAGAGAACCAGCAGATGTGATGATGAGGAGACTGAAACCTTCCTCACGTAAACACAGAAAACTCACAGAAATATTGACCTTGACTGGAACTGTGTGTGTTCTTCTTCTTCTGTGGTTTTATTGTGTGTGTGTGTGGTCAGGCTCTGATCCTGGCCATGGGTTTCCATGAGAAAGGTCGCTCTCTGATGAAGAAGAAACAGTTCGACAACGCGCTGTGTCACCTGCTGCAGGCCGACCAGCAGTTCAAGTACTGACATCACACTCTGACATCACACTCTGACATCACACTCTGACATCATGCTCTAAAACTTAGAGATCAGCTAGCACATTAGCGTGTTAGCACTGCCTGTCCCCTTGCCTGAAAGTCTGTGAGTGTGTTGAATGTGTTTTCATTTAAATGTGTGAAATAGAGTGTGTGGTTACTGCAGGCTTGATGAACAGAACCTGAAGGATCAGAACCTTCAGGGTATTTTCTGTAATAATCCAGAGTCCAGTTTAATAATCCCACAGAGGAACTGGAGCCATGCTAACTCCAGGGTTAGCCTCCAGAAGAACCTGCAGCAGTCCTTCAGGAACACGTTTCTCTGAGTTCAGTCGAGCAGCGCTGTATCAACTGGCGTGTGATCGTGGGTTGTTCTGTTGCAGTAAGTGCGGCTCGGCGCTGCTCGGCTCGGTGGATAACTACGCCGTCCTGCAGCTGGACATCGTGTGGTGTTACCGGGCCCTGGAGGCTCTGTCCTGTCTGGACGACGGCAAGAACCGACTCCAGAGAGCCGAGGACTGTTTCCTGAAGTGTTACGGAGAGCAGCAGGAGAGGCTGCGCATGATCAAGGTGACACACACACAAATATTCAGTTTAGACAATTGTTTGCTTATTTCTTCCTTTTTTCTTGAATTAATGTGTGTGTGTGTGTGTGTGTGTGTGTGTGTGTGTGTGTGTGTGTTGTCAGGGTAACACAGGCAGAGAGGAGGTGCTGTTCCTCCGGCTCCACCTCCTCCAGAGTCTCCTCTCCTACCTCGAAGGAAACGACGCTCAGGCTCGACACCAACTGTCCAAAGTAACTGATCCTGCTGACGGATCCTTTGTTTGTTTGTTTGTAATTAGAAAGCTGATAATTGTTATTTATAGTTCACAGTATAGTTAACAGTTAGCCTGGCTGTGCTGTGTGTCAGGTGGAGTCTCTGTACAGCCGCCTGAGTCCCGACTCGGAGAAAATGACTCAGCTGATGTCGCTCGGCTTCACCGAGAGAGAAGCTCGACTCGGCCTGAGAGCCTGTCAGGGAGACGTGCAGGAGGCCGCCATCCACATCAGCAACCAGAGACAGGTGACACACACACACACACACACACACACACTGATGGTGAGCTTTGACAGACTAGCTGTTTTTATATTGCTTCACACACGTCACATGTTTACGCCGGCTTTTGGAAAAGAAGGAATATTACACCCCCGTTTAAGAAAGACAGGACGGCACATTGCAGCCTTTACCTTGCTGCAGGTGTGCCACCTTTTCTATCTAAAAGGGGCTTCTGGTGTGTTATTGTGGATCAGGAGCGAGAGGAGCTGAAGCAGAGGGAGAGGAGGAAGAGGAGCAGGAGGATGGAGGTCATCTCCACCCTCACAGAGCTCGGATACTCCAGGAGAGACGCTGCCAGAGCGCTGCACCTCGCCGACGGAGACGTGGACAGAGCTTGCGCAGTCAGTACCTACCTGTCTGTCTGTCTACCTGTCTGTCTGTCTACCTGTCTGTCTCATCACCATCTTACAGTTGTTGTGTGTGTGGTCTTCAGATCCTGCTGGACTCCAGTCAGGCTGCTCTGCTGACCAACAACAACACAGAAGGTGTCAGTCCAGAGAAGGTGGAGCAGGTATGCACTCTACATGTTCATCTGTCTGTCTCAATGTCAGCAAACCTCACAACTTCTGACCAATCAGATCCCTGGAAACACTGAGTCTTCACTCCTACAGAAGCCTGACAGGGACAAACGGCTCACAGTGGAGCTCAGGAGCTTCTGACAAACATGATGGAGATGAAATCTGTTGTGACTTCACAACATCTAAACGTCTAAAACACATTCAGGTGTTTGTTTCAGGTTTCTGTCTCATTTGCATATTCAAACCTAGGAATGAGTAATGAGCTGGAGTTTCACCTTCTTCTCCTGAAGTGTCTGTTAATGTCGTCTTGTGTGTTGGATCCTCCCGTGTGTCATCATAATCACTAAGCTGATGGCTGTGCCCTCCTCTGCTCCAGCTGCTGTACCTGGGCTTTGAGCGGCAGGTGTCTGAAGCAGCGCTCAGACTGACGGGTGGAGACGTCCAGGTGGCCACTCAGCTGCTGCTGGACAACCAGGGCGTCCTGTCCCCGGAGCTCCTGTCAGTGTCCCCGCCCTCCACCTCTTCCTCCTCCTCCTCACCCTCACCCTCCTCTGAGGAGCCCAGCACCTCCTCCAACTCCACAGGTAGGGCCCTGACCTCTGCGGAGAAGGTGGGGAACGTTACACCAAACTCCATTCAAAAATCACAGGATTTAGAATTCAGGAAACACGTTCCTTATTTTGTTTTTCTGTGAAGCTCCAGAAGTGTATTGTGGACCACAGAACCGGCAGGCGGGACAGACAACAGAACCAGATGTAGATGAATCCGCCTCTGAAAATAGTCCCCAACAAAACTGTGTTTTCTTTAGTTTTTACGTCTTCAGTAGGAACCAATGAGCCACAGACAGGAAGTCAGACGGCATTAAGAGACGGACCAGAGAGTCATTTTGAGCCTGAAGATGAGATTTATTCATTAAAAACAATAAAGTAACAGCACACTGATGCTAGAAGTTATTTATTTTGGAGCGACTAATAATGAATCATTAACACTTGACTGATGTTTGTCGTCAGAGGACAACGAGCTGGTGAACGAGGTGCTGGAGGACATCTCCCGCCACGAGGAGGACTACCTGG
Source organism: Acanthopagrus latus (assembly GCF_904848185.1). NCBI lineage: Eukaryota > Metazoa > Chordata > Actinopteri > Spariformes > Sparidae > Acanthopagrus > Acanthopagrus latus. The sequence continues at coordinate 24,363,958 of NC_051057.1, read as the reverse complement.
ACCTGACGCTGGAGGAGGAGAGCCAGCTCATCGCCGCCATGAAGACCTACCTGAACCGAGAGCCCACACACACCGTGTGACACACACACACACACACACTTTAACCCATTTAAAACAGCAATAACCTTGATTTTGTTTTTTGATTTTTTATTTCAAAGACTGTAACAGTGAAGTGCCAAAGCTGAGACGACACATGCAGACGTGACGCCTCGTCCTCGTCACCAGGTCTCCGTGTCGTCCATCCTATAAATCTGTTTCTGAGTTTTGTTGTCAAGACAAATGTTCAGTTGACATTTGAAACTGGAGCAGAAGAAGAAGCGGCTGCTTGTTATTATTTCTAGTTTCCTCCATGAAATCCTGAGTTCAGAGGTGAAAGCACAGGAAGTGTCGATGTTGAAGAGCTGCTGCTCTCTTTGTGTTCGCTGACTGTGGCCACTTTAATTTAATGTCATGTTGATGTTGAGTTAATAAAGAAACTGAAGGTTTGTTTGACTTCATCTGTCTGTTGAAGCATCACTGACAGTCTGTACTCCACTCCAACTACTGTACTGTGTAATCCATTACTTCAGCTTCAGTTCCTGTTCACACAACAAGTTACAGCATGAAGAGTTTATTAAATAAATGATGTTTGTATGAAGGAACCAGCAGTGTTTGTCTGCTAACACGTGCTGTGAAGTGTGTGGAGCTCCTGACACACGACTGTCAGAATGAAGACTGCAGTGGAAACATGTCGCTCAAACTGAAGATCACCTGCACAAAATCAAACTGTTCGACTTGTTCTCTGAATGATAAAAAGAACAATCAGGAGACAAAAACTCATCTTCATGTGAACATGCAATCTGTGTGAATACAGAATATTTAGATGTTTTCTCATAATATGTTTTTTTTATGATTAATATTTTATTGGGATTTTTGAATATCCCACATTACAAGTACACATGTGGAAATTGTTGGTTACGAAGCAATATTGAGGCTTAAGTACAGAAAGTAAACAAATAACTATGTTAAACAATGCATACACACCAGGAGAAGGAAGAAAACAACAACAGTGCCAAAACAAAACAAAAAACAGGAGAGTACAACAGCAATAAAGTCAAATAAATAAGTAATATTACGTTTTTAATATTAAATTAGAATTTAACAGATGATATAAATCACAGATAAACTCTGTGTTCATGTTGATCTACAGGAAGGAGGGGTACTGTCTCTTTAAATATTTAACTCCTCCTCCTCCGCGTGTGTGTGTGTGTGTGTGTGTGTGTGATGATGGCCGCTCTCTCTCCTTTGCACCTTGGTTTTGACTTCAGCACTCAGCAGGTAAAACTCTTTATTTAATTCACCCGCACGTCGCACGCGGCCACGCGCTCCACGTACGTGGCCGCGTGCGACGTGCGGCAGGTGAGCTGCGGAAGGATCGTGTTCGAGTCGTGAGTGTTGCGGTTCTGATGGACTCTGAGCCGAAACACTGAGCTGAGAGTGTGATGATGAAAGTACGTGGTCTCACTGAGGCTTTGACTGTTACTGTACACACTCTGTACTCAGTGTGAGTACAAGTACACGCTGCACAGAGTAAAAGTACTGTGAGTACAGACAGCAGCAGCAGGCTGTACTGTGAACTGTGACTCCTGATACTACGCCTGTGTACTGTGACCTGCTCTGCAGCTGAAGGTGGTGGCGATCGATGGAGGACTGAACGTGGTTCATCAGAACAATGTGCAGTTTGACCCGGAGCTGCCGGAGTTCAGGTACCAGATCACTACTGTGTATAACTACTGTGTATAACTACTGTGTATAACTACTGTGTACTACTACTGTGTACTACTACTGTGTATAACTACTGTGTACTACTACTGTGTACTACTACTGTGTATAACTACTGTGTACTACTACTGTGTACTACTACTGTGTATAACTACTAGTTCTTGTACGTGATGTCGGAGCAGATTAGACAAAGTTTTGGTTACAGAACTTTTATTAAATCAGTTTGTGTTTTGTGTTTTATTTTGAAGTAACGTTGTATTTGTGCAGTTTCTATGTTTTATTTTGGTAGAACAGTTTGTTGTTTGTCTGTCAGATGAAATGTTAAAGTTTGATAATGGATCACAGAGACTGAGTGGTGTTTCAGTCTGTTCTGTCTGTGTGTCAGGACTCAGGGAGGAGTTCACCTGCACGCTGACAGACTGACCGTCACCTCACCTGTACTGATGTGGGTGAAGGTAGGACACACACACACACACACACACACACACACACACAGTCATGATGATTCAGGTGTTTTCTGTCCTCAGTTAAAGTTTTAACTCATCAGGTGACCTCTGACCTTTGACCTCTGACTAATCACATTTTTCTGTGTTTGTGTCCTTGAGCTGCGCTCTGATTGGTTGTTGTGTCTTTGTGTCCGTCATCAGGCTCTGGACCTGCTGTTGGACAAGGTGAAGAGGGCGGGGCTCGACTTCTCCCGTGTCAGATCATTGTCAGGCAGCGGTCAGGTGAGACCAGAGCCAGGTGTGGTCCGGGCCGGCCCACAGCGCTCTGTGGACAGTCTGGAGAACCACACTAGAGCTCAGGCCTGTCCAAACTGAACCCTGTTTGTATTTTTAGCATTCTGTATCAGGTTCCACTAAAACGTGTAAAAAAGTGAATGGAGTTTGGTTGAAAGATGTTTCTAAAACTGTGAGCAGGCCCACATCAAGCCAGTTTACCACAGAACAAACTTTATATGACATCTTCATCTTTTTTGTACAAACTAAATCATGTTGGTATTCTTAACATTGTAAAATTATGTTATCAGGTTCCACTAAAACGTGTAGAAAAGTGAATGGAGTTTGGTGGGAAGATGTTTCCTCACAACGTCTGTTTGTCTCTCAGCAACATGGCAGCGTGTACTGGAGAACAGGAGCGTCTGAGACCCTGGCACGGCTCGACCCGGGCCAGAACCTGTACCAGCTGCTGCAGGTGTGTGTATCCACGGTGACGAGACATGTGTGGTTACCTGTGATCTGCACCTGCTCATGTGTGTGTGTGTTAACAGGACAGTTTCTCAGTGCTGGACTCACCTGTGTGGATGGACTCCAGCAGCAGACAGCAGTGTCAGGACCTGCAGGCAGCAGCAGGAGGAGCTCAGAAGCTGGCAGAGATCACCGGGTCCAGAGCCTATGAGGTCATACTGTCCCCCTGCCTGTCTGTCTGACATGCATCTCATGGAAAGATGCACGTTTCTATAAATCTGAGATCCTGATGAACTCCTGTTGACTCTGAACTGGATTTATCGTGTCTGTCTGCAGCGTTTCACAGGAAACCAGATCGCCAAAGTGCGACAGACGCGCCCGCAGGACTACCAGGACACCGAGGTCAGCCTCCCGCTTCTGTACTTTAATCATGACATCACTGAAGACTCATGTTTCATAAACTGTGTTTTCAGAGGATCTCATTGGTCAGCAGCTTCGCCGCCTCTCTCTTCCTCGGTGACTACGCTGCCATCGACTACAGTGATGGTACAGAACCAGTTATAACGGACCTCTGTGTATGAACTGACCCATTGTTCCTTCACCTGCTGACTTGATGCGTTCACTGACTCCTGACACGATGCGTTCACTGACTCCTGACATGATTTGTTCACTGACTGCAGGTTCAGGGATGAATCTGTTGGACATCAGAACCAGAAACTGGTCCCAGACCTGCCTGGACGCCACAGCTCCTCACCTGGACCGGCTGCTGGGAGCTCCACTACCCTCCACATCTATACTGGTAAGACTGGTCCATACTGGTCCGTACTGGTCTGCTTAGACTGTTGATTTATTTTGAAAATATTTGCCGGTAAGTCAGCTGAGACTAACAGGAAGTGATGAGCCTGCGTGCTGCTTCCTGTTGTCACAGGGTTCCGCCTCCTCCTACTTCGTACGTCGATACGGTTTCTGTGAGAGCTGCAGAGTCGTGGCTTTCACTGGAGACAACCCAGGTGAGATACACACAACCAGGTAAGACACACAACCAGGTGAGATACACACAACCAGGTGAGATACACACAACCAGGTGAGATACACACAACCAGGTAAGACACACAACCAGGTGAGATACACACAACCAGGTGAGATACACACAACCAGGTAAGACACACAACCAGGTGAGATACACA
>NC_051057.1:24354823-24357323 GCF_904848185.1 Acanthopagrus latus | reverse complement strand
AGCAGCCTGGCTACAGCTAGCAGTCTGGCTATAGTCAGCAGCCTGGCTACAGCTAGCAGCCTGGCTACAGCTAGCAGCCTGGCTACAGCTAGCAGTCTGGCTACAGTCAGCAGTCTGGTTTGATCTATGAACTCTGATCTCAGGTCTGTGTAAAGTCAGACTCAGTCAGCGGGTCGTATTACTCAGTCGGCAGGTTCTGAAGCGTCTCTGGTCTGAGAGGAGACACAGATCAACACAGGAACAGACTGTGACACAACACCTGAGCGTCTCCATCAGTGAGCGTCTGTGTGTTCGCTCTTGTTTCACCTCGACTTCTCTCCTCACCTTCTTCACCTCCTCCATCAGCAGCCTCTTCTTCTGTAGTGCAGAGTGTCACCAGTTACTCAGGTTGTTCATTGTGACCTGCAAAGAGTGACCGGGGAGAACTGTGACTCTGGTGTCAGACTGAACATCACAGTGAACCGCATGTTTCAAACCTTCTTCTTGGTCGAGTGTTTTCTTTGTTCAGTGGAGTAAATTCATCTCCTGATTGAACTCACGTGACTGAAGACACAGTTTCCTCTGCAGATGTTCACTATTCAGGTGAAACCAATAAAAGGCTGCAGCTGGTCACTGATTAGTTTATTGAGGTGGTGCAGCAGGTGACTGAGGTGTGAGTGTGTGAGCAGCAGGACCTGGACGCTCCAATCGCTCTGCACCGTCTATCTCCTCTCTGGGAAATTATTCATCAGTCTCTCTGCTGAGAGCTTTTAACGTCGGTGAGGAGACGCACACGTCTTCATAAAACCAGATGAAACAGATTCCCCAGCCACTCCACATGAAAGAGAGCGGCCAGATACTGAACATCCTCGTGTGGCGCCGTCGTACATGTATGCAGGAGAGACGAGGCAGCGGCGGCTCCTCCCGGCCACTCTGTCAATATCTGAAGTCAGTTGCGTGAGCTTGAAAAGACATAATGCAATCCTCCTGATGGTAATAACCAATGCTGATTCATTCAGGGGTGGCGGCGGCCCGGGGGGTGGAGGAGGTGGAGGAGGGGTAATGTGGTCCTCATGCAATTACCCTGCAACAGAGTGGGATGCACAGAAATCCTCCTCATGTGTTCATCTTGCATTAGTACTGCAATCTTTTCTCAGTGTTACAGAAACCTGCAGTCAGACCGTCTCATCTCCACTTCACGTCACCTGACAGCTGATCCTGGATAAGCATGCAGCTCACCACCTGATTTGTCAGTTTACTTCTTTGTCCCCGTGGAGAAAGTCCCCAGACTCCCTTAACAAATGTGTCAGTTTAGTGAGTTGTTGAGTTAAAACAAACTTTATAAACTCTGTGAAACTCTGTCTCTGACTCATTCTGCATTATTTGGACCTTTTTGTTCATTCAGCAAATGTTCTACATGAACTTCTTTCTGTCTTTGAGTAGAAACATGGAGTCTGTTTGTCTCAGTGATGGACGGTTTGTTTCATACAGAGCAGGAAGTGACATCACAGCACAGAGGTCACTCAGGTGCAGGTTAGTGTAGCTGTGAGGTGGATCAACACTCTCTGGTCCCGAGTGAAGCTGCAGACGTGTCATCTTTCACAACATCAGTGTGTGTGTGTGTGTGTGTGTGTGTGTGTGTGTCCTCCGTTGTGTGAGAAGGTCAAGCTGAAAATGTTTTGACTCGGCAGGTCGCCTCGTCCCTTGGTAGCAAATTACACCCAGGGCATCATGGGGAAAAAAAGACGTTGTGTGTCTGTCCCATGATCCCTTGCATGGCTGAGGTCATGACGTCCTCGGGGAGTCTGGACTCCCGACCCGAGCTCTGTTTGTTTCACTGAGCGTAAGCTTCCTCAGCAGTGTGTGTGTGCGTGTGTGCGTGCGTGTGTGTGTGTGTGTGTGTGTGTGTGTGTGTGTGTGTGTGTGTGTGTGTGTGTGTCACCATGAAGTAGACGAACATCTCAGTCGATGATGCCATTTGCTTAACAACCTCTGGACTGTTTTAATTACTGAGCTCTGATTGGTTAACGACCTCTCAGACTAGTTAGAGAGCGTTAACGACCCGTGAGCTTCTGATTGGTTAATGAGCCACAGTCTGTGTGTGAGTGTGATCAGCTTCAGTGTAAAAATATTTATAACGAGCACTTTATGAAACGCTGAGTTACAAACTGCCTCACACAGGATAAAGTACACACATACGACGACACACATGATGTTGTGTAGTGACCGTCTGCGTAAACCAACTGGACCTTTGTTCAGGAGTCAGAGAGGAAGGAAGTCTGAGAACCAGACCCAACAGAACCAGAAGAACTCTTTAGAACATTAGCGAGTTGAGGTGAAGCTCTGAGTGAAGTCAGCACTCAGCAGAGACCCTGGTTCTGGTTCTGGTTCTGGTTCTCTGTCTCCTCTCTGTAACGTTACGTTCATGAAATAAAGTCCATTTCCCCTCCAGCTCCAGTCAGCAGAACAGAACAGAACAGAACCACCCAACAGTGGAGGTCTTCTCCGGATCACTGCTGCA